>NC_081181.1:37680360-37761161 GCF_029867415.1 Vicia villosa | reverse complement strand
ATGTTATCCAAGCCATGTGCCACGAATTTTAGCTTATTATTTGATTTTATATGATTTTTATTTCATTCAAGAATGATTTAAAATGATTTAATTAAAGGGAGACTCAAATGTTATGTCAAAAAATGCATATTGATCAATTTCAATCAGTATTAATGACAAATTGCAATATAATTTTCGTGCATAAGTGATTGGAAGATATTGGCACAAGATTGGACAAAAATAGCAAGCTTCCATAAAAGAATAAAATCAAATTTCTCAAACTTGGGAAGATTGGATTCAAGGGAGTTTTGGGCTATTCTTTTAACCTAATTCACTGCCTATAAGTACCTAACACATGCCACACGAATAGGGGTTGGAAAATCTAAGCAGAAGCACACTTGCAAGAACTCAAAAAAATTCACTAAGCACGTGAATTCGGTTTCTGAGAATTAAGAGGTTTCAACAAGATCTAAAGGTTGCAAAAGATTCCTTGGAGCATTCTGAAGGTGTCTGGATCATTACTCTGCATCAGCACCCCCAGATTAACCTCCAATTAGCCAAGGTATGTAACTCTAAAAACTGGATTGATTGGACTGTTGCACGCATCCTCATAGAGTTTTGATGGTATATTATGATTGTTCTTGATGCTGTGAATGTTTGTGGATCGTTAATTAAAATTATGGGCATGTTTGGTAGTGATCACCATTGTTAACCGAATTAGGGTTCTTAGTTTTAAATTGGGGGTTTTTGTTAGAAGTAAAATTAGAACAAATTGAGGGCATAGTCAGGTTCGTATGATTAGGACGAGTAGATCTGGGGTGGTGCGAACTATTTATATGTGTGTATGAGCAAATCGTTATTTTTCCAGGTATGTTTGCTATGAAACGAATCGTAGCAAATTCGTAGCTAAAAATACAAGTGTGTTGTAGGTTTTGTGAGGAAGACGACGACGTGTCTTCACGTTACTGGTTTGTTTTGAATTTTGCACTCGTTTCTATGTTTTTTCTTGTTTTTTTATATATGTTATATTGGGAGCGTTTCTTTAACGCATATGTACCATGGTTGAGTTGGCAAGCGAGTGATCTGAGCCTGGGGGCGTAGGTTCGATACCCAGCTCCCACATATATTTTTTTCTGGAATTCTAACCTTGATCCCATGAGTGCATGTCTATAGGGTTCATCATAAACCCTCCATATCTGACCATCCAATCTCCACTCACCTAGATCCAACGCACCCAGATCTAATGCCTATGCCATGTACCCTCAAACCAACCACACTGAATCAAAACCCTAATTAACTTATTTATTTTAATTAATTTGAATATTTTAGTTAATTCTTTTAATATTTATTTATATAAAAATAGACTATTTTCCTAAATAAATTGATATATAATATGAATATTAAATTTTGAATTTATTGATTCGTTCCGATTAAATCCATTAATCGTGATGGGCAATAATTGATTTTTTTAAAATACTCATTTAATTAAAATAAAAAGTTTTATTCGGCTAAAGGGTTTCAACCATTTTTATTGGTTGCGATGATTAGCCTATTTTTTCCATTTTAATTCATTATTATTTTTAATCGAATCAATCGATTACGAGGGATAATGATACAAATTAAATAATTAAAATTTCTAAAAAATATTCTTATTTATTATTAGTGATAATTGAATCCATCAATTAAAATTGGTAATAATATACATTAATCTTTTAACTATGGTGATCGAATCTATCGATCATTGCGGTTAATGGTAACAAATAAAAATCAGGGTTGTATGTAACACCCCTTTTATACCCCAAAAATAAATAAGCATATAATCAGAGAATAAGCATGCATATAATTCAAAAGGGCGTCACATCGACGTTTTCAAAAACTAAAAAAAAATCTTTTAAAAACCGACAGCATTTATCTACAATATACGATACACCTGGTCATTTCAAATAACACCTAAACATTTAATTACAATTCACACAAAATATGCATTCACAGCGGAAAATACTAAATACTCATGTATTTCATAAAATGATCCATGTCCCATACCATGATCATATATCTCAATAATCATCTCAACATAAAATAAACCATAATCAGAATATTTAGCTTAAAAGCCTCTCAACAACAAGTAGCCAAATAAACAGGTTCTCAAGTCATAACATAATACATAACCAAATAGACACATGAGTTCAACACGACTAGTCTACCCAGTGTTACATGACCAGAGCATCGACTCACTACCTAATCTCCAACGAACACGGAAGAATCTCCGGCTAGATCACGCACAAGCTACTAAACTCCAGAACCTGCATGTCACCAAACGAGGGCAAGATTAAAACAGAAGGGTGAGAATACGAATCATTATGAAGAATTATAATAAGACACAATGGTTAAAATCAACAAATATAGGAATACATTACACCTTGCCTAATCATGTAAAATAATACTAATCCATATATTCACATATATTAAGCATTCAACAAGTATCAAGAGTATGATATTCCAATTTCAATACTATATTTCCATTTATGCACACAATCACAATTATCACGTATTCACACATTTAACCAAGTATGTATCCAAACATCACCCATTTCAATTATCAAACTCATACACATATCACAACTACATCAATTTCACATATTCAATTATCACATAACTCTAATGTGACTCAATGCAAGATATGTGACACTATGCATGTGGTACCGCAATGTGAACCCAAAGTTTCATCGCTTTCCGATTCAATATCTAGAATCCAAGCCACGCTTTCGATCCGGACAAGATCAAAGCCCCTACGCCTAATCCATATCAAGGATTAACGTCTGCTATGTCTATTTCCAATCAAGGATCACCGTCTATCACCATGTGAACCCACAGTTTCACCGCTTCCACAATAAAGCCGACTATGCCATGAATGTATGTACGATTACCAACCAACTGTGCAATTAAGATTATTTCATCAATCTTAACTTACCGCATACCAACAATAATTCAACTCTATGAATTATATATTCAATTGTACACAATATTCATAACACACTGATATCAATCCACATAATAGAAATAATATTCAATTATGATTCACAAAATACAATTAACAGTAGTAAATCATACTATCTCATGTTAATTCATATTGTCAACAAAATATAAGAATACACTTCCAAACCAAGTATCAATTTATTAGCATTTGACCAAGAATATAATTACGGTCAACTTTCCAAAATACCGTAAGTTACCGACAACAAATAATCAATTCAATATCTATTATATTCCAATCAATTATACTTATTGAAATTAATTCAACTATTAAGTAAATCAACCAATTAATAATTAAACTACATTAGTTCCAATTTACTATTTCATTTCTATTACAAAACCAACATTTTTAATATACGCTATTTTGGTCGGTTCGCAAATATCACATTTTCAACAAAATAACACCACCATGTTAATCTACTAATTAAACTTAGCTACCTCCTAAATTTTCATTAAATTCCGAACAATTAATTATACCGTTTTATTCCGCTATTCGGTTAAATGAGACTGTTTGAATTACATTTTGTCCTATAATTCTACTGTTTCACAATTACATCTTATTTCTATTATATACATTCATGTGGCGCTAGAGTACTAGGAACTAGAATATATGGTATCTATTTTTTTTATCTTGCGCTACAGTGGCAAGTAGTTTACATACCACAATTTCATTTCTTTCCACCAAATATATATATGTAAATCTCTACATCAAGTGGTTATAAAAATCAATATAGTGTCTACTTTTCGTGATTAACAAGTGCCATATGTATACACATAAAATGAAAAACAAATAGGGTGCTGACACTTTGAAGTAGTTTAATAAATCATAAATCCTTCTAGCCACAATATCAGTGGAACAAGAACTACTCAGTACTTCTATTCTCAAATGAATTCCCAGTTTCATCAATGTATCATTTCCAACACAATTAATCATCACAAATCAAAGATTATTCATCAAACCTAACAATTTCAAAACCATAAAAATTAGGGATTTCAACCTAAACATGTTTCTACCCATTGACCAAATCATACTAACCCATAATAATAAGGATTCTCCCCCTTACCTCTTCAATTTTTCTTCAAATCCTAGTTGCTCCTAGTTCTTCCCCTTTCTTCCTCTTTTCCCTTTTCTTCTTTTCTTTCTCAGCTTCTCTCTCTCTCTCTCTCCGAAAATGAAAAAGGAAAATGAAAGAAAAATGTGGTATCTCTCCTCATTAACTCTTACTAACTATACCATATGGGCCTAAATATAACACTCCCTATTTACTCCTAACATCATTAAATAAGCCCAATAAAATATATACTATATATTATTTCTATTTTAGTTACTTAATTAAATAACACCAATAATTAAATAGACACAAATATATACACCAAATTAATTAATATAATCGATTATTATATTATCTAACAATCAATTAATTCATTAACACACCA
This sequence comes from Vicia villosa, assembly GCF_029867415.1. Classification (NCBI taxonomy): domain Eukaryota; kingdom Viridiplantae; phylum Streptophyta; class Magnoliopsida; order Fabales; family Fabaceae; genus Vicia; species Vicia villosa. The sequence continues at coordinate 37,756,712 of NC_081181.1, read as the reverse complement.
AATAAAATTATATAAAATAGTATAACCATATAATAAAATCCTCTAATAACTCAATGTCTCGTATTTCCGGTCAAATCTTAGTTACTCGGAAAATTCCCAAAACGTTAAATATTAACTCATTAATATTTCTAATACATTAATCTTTTAACTATGGTGATCGAATCTATCGATCATTGCGGTTAATGGTAACAAATAAAAATCAAGGTTATACGCCAAAACCTTAAAATATTTCCCAAACCTTTTCAAACTACGAATTATCACAACTACGATAGGCCACTCAAAAAGCCTCCAAAACCATATCAAATCAAACTATAACTCTAAAGGGCGTACAACCCTTCCCCGAACTACGTAGACTATGATCCTCCATAAGGAGGTACGTAGGCACTTGGCAACAAGGCGAGTCCCCCTCCTCCAAACTCTAATCATGTCAATCATTAGCCTTTAACCCTGTTAATAGTCTGTTACCTTTCTTTATATTTTTTGCCATAAACCTTAATCTTATGATGCAAACCTTAGGAAAGGGTTTAGGGTGCCTAACACCTTCCCTCGACCTGAATATAGTATCTTATCCTGAACCTCTGTAATTGTGTAAAGGTTTCCTATTCGCCTTGGTAGAATAGGTGGCGACTCTAAAGGTTAATTTTAGGGCAGGTTGCTACACGATGTAGTCATTAGTAACATGACTACCATTACACTTAAAGTAAACTAACATTTAAAATTGAAAAATGGAGCCAAGCCCCTCTTCTTCTTCCTCGTTCATCAGCAACAACAAGATCAATTGATTAAATTCAAACTTTCTCAATCTTTGATCAATTTTAACAAAATAAAAATGTAACATGCTCAGTTTTTTATACCGAATTCAACCATATAATTAACAACAATTAATTCAAATCAGAACTCCTGAACTTATGAAGAAACACTAAGAACCCTAAAATTTATTTTCAAAATTAAATCCTTGAAACACAAAATCAAGCCCTCTTAGGGCTATTAATCCCTACATGTTTCTGAGTAGAATAGTATCAAGTTTAATGCAAATAATTACCTAAATGACTAAATGCAAGTTTCAAAAATATACCTCTGAGAAAGGGATCAAACTGGACCTTGGAGATGTTTCAGAGCTGATATGAGGATCTGGATGAGTGATATGTGATGTATTTGGATGATGGGTTTGAATGGAAATGGTTTATGTGACTCAACACATCTTCAAGTGCAACTAAGGTGTGTAAAAATGGAAGTTGGTGATTAAGTGGTTACAGACCTTGAGTGAGTGTTTGGATAGCTTCTATCTGATGCATAGAAGCTATCTGAAGTGATAGTTTTGTTGGTTTGTGTATGGTTTGTGTTTTGGAAGGTTAAGGCTTGAAATGGCTCTTTAATGGAGGTTTGATAGTGATTTTTGGCTATTGGTAGTTTGGGAGGTGGAGGAGATGATGGAAAGCTTCTAAATGATGATTAGAAGTTGTTTGAAACCTTGGTTGACACCCTGAATTGATAGAACTCAAAAGCACTAGAAAAATGCAAAGATGGAAAAATGGAGAATTTCAAGTGAGGGGTGACTTGGAGAATTCTGGTGTGTCGAATGTCAAGAGCAATGCTCTCTATTTATATGCATAAATTAGGGTTTATGGAGGAATAGCAAGTGTTGTGCTTAGTAGAGGGGGTGTTAAATTGTTAAGCCTTTTGCTAAGTTATGTTCTGTTTTTTATAAAACAAAGGAATTGGAAAATAGAAGAGGAATAGCAAAGAAGAGAAGAGAGACAGACACGTGAAAGAGGAGAAGAAGAGAAAGAGGGAAGAATCAGACATTGTTACGTTTCTTAAGGAGATAAGTTCTTAGAAAAGGGTCTGTTGAAAAAAGGGATGAAACTTGTGGAAATACTGGTAGTACAAATGTCAGACACAATGTTATGACATTCTACTTCTTGTGTAAGTATATATTATGAGGAACAAATTTGCTATAGTGAGTGTGTTCAGCAGGATTGTTGAACAGAGGGTGTGGCTCTTTAAGATATGAAGATGAGTATTATATTTTCCATTCATCATTTCAAGCTTATTCCGTTGGGGAAGCTCAGACTATCTCGGATAGGGGGAGTAACTTCTTTTGTCAAGAAAAATTCTTGGTTAAAAATACTTTTACATCATGAAGAAAATGTGATACTTTTGTCAGTTATTTGTGAATGGTTCAAGATAACCATGTGCAACTAGTAACCACGATTCCTTCTCAACACTAATGAGGTAATTGTATGTCTAACAGTCTCAAGGTGTTCAGTATAACAGAAGTCTATGTCAATGACTAGTGAGTAAGTAGGGAGTCTATTAATTGGTCCAAATGATGCTATGTCTTAATCTTTTACGGAATCTTAGGCTATGTGCCTGAAGGAAAGAAAAGTGACAATGTATGACATGATGTCATGACATGTTCTAAGACATTGAATCTTCAACGTCAAACAAGGAAATCTGACTTGAAGTTTATCTACACATCAGTGGTCGGTGTAAAGTACAATCAATGACTATGCATGCACTGGTAATTTAAGATAACTCCTATCAGGAAAATAGTCTAAAACTGCTTTGAAAAGAGTAATTTCTTTTGGAACTGTTTCCTAATTAACCGTTTGACCACTGAACAAGACCAAAGACCATCGTTATTTCCTATAATCTCCATTGGCCATATAATAGCATCTCCATAAATTGCAGAAATCAAACTCTCTCAAAATGTCGTTCGTGTGCATTCTTGTGAGTCGAGTCTGGGTTTGGTATTGTGATGGGTTGCTATACCAAAACCTCCTCAGAAAAAGAAAAACACGGGCTGGGGATGTTGATGGTCTCTACCATGGGTTTTTCTGCAATAACAACAAAGATGTTCCACTATATACAACCTTCAGTATAGGAATCATTTTCGTTGTGATTTGTGATCTGAGTTATGAACACAATTATGATTTGTGTTCTGAGTTACTAGGACTGGTGGACAGTTTTCACTCAAGTCCTCTCTCGAGGTCTAAGCTAGGATTCGGTTTCTGGTACAAGACTAAGGAAGGGGTCCCTTATGCCACCATTGGTCCTCCAAGACAAAGGTCTTCTCACATCATCTTCCTTGTGAACATCAGTATTGCATGAAAGTGTTCCACTGCATATTATGACATCGGTCTAGTCTTTGTCATATTATGTCTAAAAAGAGGGAGAGAATATTATCTTCTGATTTTTCTACTATAAAAAGAAAAAAAAGAATTTTGTAGCAGACTGAAGATGTTATGATGTGGTTCAAGTCCTGAAGAACAGAAGGTAAAAAAACCCAATTCTGAGAATGTAAATTCTGTACTTCCTTGGTGTCTTGAAGTATTTATGTTTTGCTGCACTTTTAATGAATGTTTAGTTTTAGCCAAAATATGCCAAAGGGGGAGATTGTTAGTGCTTTTAACTGTTGATTGGCATCTATGTTTGGCTAAAACATGATAGCAGTAAAACATAATACAACTGTGAATCTTGCAAGTGTAAAATGAACAAAACAGGTACAAGCAAGATGTTACATGGAATGTCATGACATCAACTCATGACATCGCGCCTGCAGAACTGGAAGAAATATTCAGTTTGTATTCAACAGATACAGAATATTCTATGTGAATATTTTGTAATCCTATATGGCGCATTTTTAAAGGTCAAAAGAATAATTGAAGAATCGGATCAGAAGATTGAAGATTCAGGAAGAATCGGATCAGAAGATTGAAGATTCAGCAGTTTCTAAATTAGGAAACTCATGATTAGAAGACCTTATTTGTAGCAGAATATTTCTGCATATTTGTAACAGCAAGGAGTGATGCGATTTGTAAGTCCAAATCCAATTGGGATCAGGTTATAAATAGGAAACTTTTGTAACCTAGTTTAAGATAGAAAACCTGGTTTTTAACGATGTAGTCATTAGGGTTTCTATAGGTAGACCACCCAGGTTGTGGGATGGCTGCCAGGTCCTTCTCGAAACCTGTAGGTTAGAGAAGTGATTGTCCTCACTCAAAACCTGTAGGTAAGAGTTGAGTATTGTAAACTTGATTGAAGCTGTGAACCAAGATCAAGTATGTGTTCATTGTTAATTGTGTAAATAGTTGTTGCAGGGTTGTAATAGTTAGGTATCACTAGGGAGTGAGCAGAGGTTCTCTTGTCTTGGATGGAGTTCTGAGATAAAGGTTGCATTGGTTAGTGACTAGGTAAATCAGAGGTTGTTTATCTATAAACCAGAGGTTGTTTACATAAAATAGTACTACTGATAGTGAAATCTTCTTCCTGGCTTGGTAGCCCCCAGAGTAGGTAGTTAAACCGAACTGGGTTAACAATTAACTGTGTTATTTATCTTCTGCATTATTTGTTCAGTTATGAATGTTATGACTTTGTTTATAACATCGGGTTCAGAAGTGTTAGCTGTTCCTGAACAGAACCATATCAAGATTTTGATCTGGTTATGTCTACTGAACATATGTGATCCCAGGTTTCATTGACTCCTGTTTAGGAGTAATTAATTAATGAGGGATCTTTCTATTCTGCTTATGCTACATTAATAACAGATCAGATGTCTTGACATCGGGATTGACATATAAGTCTGTCATACCAGAATTTTCAGTAAGTATGTTTTAGTCACCGTTTTGTACGTTGGGAAGGTAATCGAGTACTCTATCTATTAAAATTTTTTAACGGGCAGTGACCCGATTTTATTTTGAAAAGCTCGATTTATTTCGTTTATGGCGTGTTCTATACATTGTGCGCATGATTTGGTTAATGTGACAATGTGGTGACGTTTTAATGAGATAAATGTGATTTTGACGTTATATGTGGTGTGGATTATATATGAAATAATTGTGGATGGTGTTGAAACCGAATATATCATTCGGTGTTGCTTTTGGTGAGTTATTGGTGATGACATTGTTCATTTTGATCCAGTGGTGATGTTGTGACAACACGATTATAATGTTGATAATGTGTGTATAACGTGATTGTGTGGTGATTGTTTTGATCGTATGATGATTGTTGATTTGTTTTGAATGATGCATGATACATGTACATACTTGTTGGTAATAACTATGTCGAGTTATGTGAGACGATGTTGTTCATCGGATCGGTGATGTTGTAAGTATGTGATATGTGTGCATTCAATTATAAATTATTTTGGTGATGGATCCCGGTGATGTTGTGGATCAAATGGTGGGCATAATTCCCAATGTGTGGAATTTGTGCCGGTTGGGTTGTATCTTGGTGATGAATAGATCAGTCGGATGGGTTTAGTCCATGATGTTTGGTACCACATGCATAGTGTCTGTACATACATATGCATATTATTATAACATGATTGGATGAATTCCAGTGTTATATGTTTATGTTGTGTTTGATTGTGTGATAAAACTTGTCTGAAAACCTGAATATGTTTCAGTTGGGTGAATGATGTACTTATGATATGTTATTATTTATGAGCTAATAACATTTGTTAATTGTGAATGAGACTCACCCTTACATGTTGTCATTTTCATATTGAAGAGTAGCGGATTTGATCTTGGTAAGGATAGCTTTTGTTAGCGTCGGTGTCATGTTTTGATATTGTAACACTGGGGACGCTAGTCTAGAGTTTATGATTATACTCAGTTTTATTGTTTTAGATTAATTTTGTTGGATTATGCATTGGTGATGTATGCTTTCCGGTTGAATAAGTTTCCGTTGTGTTAAACATGAATTTATATGTTTGGTGAATCGTTCCTAAGTGAAGCATGACAACAAAAATTATAATAATTTAATTTTATTTAAATTGTGGCACCCTTGACTTCATGTCTACTCTGAATGATTATTATAATTGCCACGGGGGATTAGAAGGGTGTTACAAAGTACATGTATGGAGATTAGTCCCTTAATGATGATTCCAGAACAAAAGTTGATAGATTGTGTGGCAAAGGTGCTGATGTCCTAAATGATAATTTAACATCATGTTGGAATGTTGGAACTGAAGGTTCTGATCATGGTTGGTAGCAGGATGATCTGGCAACTCATGATTGCTATTTCTTTGAGGACTTAACTAATCTCAGCTCTAACAGGTGAATGTACAAGTAAAGGAAAAGGGTTATATAATGTGACATGTTCAAGAAGCTCAACTGCAAATTTACACATGTAGCATTAGGTATCCATGATAGGGTGAAGTGGAATAATTGTCCAGGGTCTATGTCTGTGTGGCTCAATTTTCTTGAACATTCCGGGTACAAGTCAAGCAAGATAGAGCATATATTTTCCTTCAAACAAAGCATAACTTCACAGGTTGAGAGGGAATTAAAGGAAAATAAACTTAGATTTACTCTGTGGTTCTTGAGGGCTTCACTAGTTTTTGTTGGAATCTCAGTACACACGTGTGTCAAGGAAGAGCATGATGGACAGTCTTGACTCTCTAGAAGAACTAGCTTGCACTAGTTAATGTTGGTCAGAAAGAGAAGACAATGTCTGACGGAATGTCAGGACATTCTATCAGACATGTTTGCTGCATGACTAACAGAAGGATGGTGCTTACTCGTGTCAAATAAGTACAAAGAGTTAATTGTACATATGCATGCATCAAGACTATTCCTTTTTCAGTGGAAACAGTCAAAATCTAGAAAAGATATCCAAAGCAACGGTTAAAGATGTATATGTTGAATGGATAAGAGTTTACTTTTGAATAAAGTTTCCTTTGACCAAGAATAATTGAATCATTCAAGGATCGTTAACATAAAAAAATAGATCCAATTATTTATAAAGGACTCTTCTTGCATCTATCATCTTGTGAGTGCATGGTATCTTTTTCAAAATGGGGTTTTTTTGCGTGTGGGTAAGCTGTGTTTGCATTTGGTTCTGTGAGGGTTTCCTTTATCAATTTTTGGCCAAAAAGGGGGAGAAAGGATTGAATGAAATGAGTCTAAGACTGGGCTTCTCAACTGCTGATCAGACACGTCAAAGAGGAAGCAATCGTGTCATATGTCTGGTCTGGATGGAAATGTCTTTGTGACTTGTAATCTGAGTTATGAACACAACTGTGACCTGTGTTCTGAGTTACCCAGGGTAGCATGAGGATACTTCTTAAGTTTCCTCTCATGATCTAGGTCGAGTGGTAGTTGCTGATCAAGAAAGGCTTGGCAGATTCTCTAATGCCACCATTGGACTTCTGTGATGAGAATTGGTTCCTGGGTTGAGGGGGAGTGTAACCCATCTTCTTCCTCATGTACACCAAATAACCTCTGGACTGTCTACGCATTGATTCTCAGGGTTATCTTCCTTGGTTTCAAAATCTTAGCTGCAATAGAGTTCATTCAGATTGGTGGATTGATGATATTGAACAAGATGTCCTGGCATCTTCACTAAAGACTGAATTCATCCACAGTTGCTGAAGTCTACTGCATAGATGTTGAGATCTACTATTGCTGCTAAGTTGTAATTTATTTAGTTATTTGTATTCATTTTACCCAAAAAATTGCCAAAGGGGGAGATTGTAAGTTCTTTGTTTTTAGGATTGCTTAATTTATGTAAAACAAATAATGGAAGCAATAATGCAATGTAGAATAGAATGTAAAACTTACTATTAGAACACAGGTACAAATCGCAACAGGTAAAGCAAGAAGATTTCCTATGAGATGTTGAAACATTTATGGAATAACATGTCCTATGGAATAGCTGTTGACATCGCGCCTGCTGGGCTGGATTAATGAGATTCAGTTTTAATTTAACAGATGCAGAATATTCTATGAATATTATGCAAATCATATAAGGCGTTATATGTTTAAAAGGTCTAAAGAATCAATCAGAATATTTGAAGATATATCCAGTAGTCATAGTTAGATCCATCCAGAATGGGTGGTCTATTCCCAAAAACTATTACATCCTTGTCCATAGTAATAGAATTTATTTTCCCTAGATCTCACCCAGCAATAAACAGGCAGGGTGTATGCTCTGATGCCAATTGAAAATTCTTGTAACACACGATGGATGTCGTATTAGATGTTATGACATCCACTTCATAACAGATAATAAAATTTTGCAGAGAGTAAAAAAAATAGTAAAGAACACAGATGATTATTTACCCAGTTCGGTATACAACAAGTCCTACTCTGGGGGCTACCAAGCTAGGGAGGAAATCCACTATAAGCAGTAATAACTCAGAGCTAAACTCCCCCGTTTACAACTCTTCACTTAAGACCTACCCAATGCAATTTCAATCTAGTGCTAGACCTGAGTTCCTACGCACTCCCCCTCAATCACAACAGTGATAAAAACAACAACGACAAATAAAATAGGATGAAGACACACTTCAAACAAATCTTGATTTTGCTTCACGTCTTCAATCAAGTGACACAGCATTCATGCTTAAACGCTTAGAGTGACAAAAGCAATTACAAAACACAAACACCCTATTCCAATACAATCATCAAAGAGACAATAGCTTGGATTACAAGAAACACTAACACACACGTGAATACAAACACAATGGAAACACAGATCTTCACACTCAAAAACTCTGCCTCTGAAAGTAGGATTAGCAATCTTCTTATAGGCAAGACTTGGGCCTTGGGCCTTCCAAACATAAATTAAGGTTAACCAAGTTAACCTAATTTCCATATTATCAGGGTGTTCACACATGTTGTAGTATGAGATATTTTAGCGCAAATCATACAGCACAAAATATATAGTTTTCTAAATTGTAGCCTGAGATAAATAAGGAAACATAACAATTAAAATGTAACAGCTACTGCTGTCAGATATTGATGTCATGACATCGAGCATGACATCCAACGGAAACCTGTATTAGCTCAACCATACAATCCTGCACAATTCCACACATAATGTGTTATGACATTAGTCAAGACATCATACACACACAAGAATATTTTTCCATAAAATGCAGCCAATTTAAAAGCATCTACACATCCTATTCTGGAAATTATTGTGCTAGACCTAAGCTAAAACAAAGCTTCGGGCACACTAACATCAAAGGACCCAAATATATGTGGGTACCTAAGGAGAAAATGATCAATGTTGCAGATGTCCTTAGCAGTGAAGTTAAAACACCAGTCATGGTACATGGACTCTGGATGCTCGCGTCACATGACGGGAAGAAGGTCTATGTTCCAAAGCTTGGAACTTAAATCTGGAGGAGACGTTAGATTTGGAGGGAACCAAAAAGGAAAGATCATCGGATCGGGAACTATTGGTAATGGTAACTGTCCCTCTATAACTAATGGTTTACTAGTTGAAGGATTAACTCATAACTTGTTATCTATTAGTCAATTGAATGATAATGGTTATGATATAGTCTTTAATCAAAAGTCTTGCAAGGCTGTTATTCAGAAAGATGGATCAATCCTCTTTACTGGTAAGATAAAGCATAACATTCATAAGATTGATCTTTCTGAACTAAAATCTCAGAAAGTAACTTGTCTTCTGTCTGTAAATGATGAGCAATGGGTTTGGCACAAAAGATTGGGACATGTTAGCTTGAGGAGATTATCTCAACTCAACAAACTCAATTTGGTAAGAGGACTCCCCAATCTAAAGTTCCACTCAGGTGCTCTTTGTGAAGCATGTCATAAGGGAAAGTTCTCAAAATCCTCTTTCAACTCTAAAAATATTTTTCTTCCTCTAGACCTTTAGAACTTCTACATATTGATTTATTTGGTCCTGTAAAAACTGCATCAATAAGAGGCAAGAAGTATGTATTGGTCATTGTAGATGACTACAGCAGATGGACATGGGTAAAATTCTTAAAACATAAAGATGAAACACATACTGTATTCTTTGATTTCTGTAATCAAATACAAAATGAAAAAGAGTCTAAAATCATAAAGGTTAGAAGTGATCATGGAGGAGAATTTGAGAATCATCTCTTTAAGAAGTTCTTTAAAGACAATGGAATCTCTCACAATTTCTCCTGACCTAGGACTCCTCAACAGAATGGGGTTGAAGAATGTAAAAATAGAACATTACAAGAAATGGCTAGAACTATGATTTATGAAGCTAATATGGCTAAGCATTTCTGGGCAGAAGCAGTAAACACTGTATGCTATATTCAAAATAGAGTTTCCATAAGACCTATTCTTGAAAAGACTCTCTATGAACTATGGAAGAATAGGAAACCTAAAATTTCATATTTTCATCCTTTTGGTTGTACTTGTTTTATTCTTAACACTAAAGAACTTTTGAACAAGTTTGATTCTAAGGCACAAAAGTGTATTCTGCTAGGATATTCTGAACGCTCAAAAGGCTATAGAGTATATAATACATAAACCTTAATTGTTGAAGAATCAATCAATATCAGATTTGAAGATAAGCTAGGCCATCAAAAGCCAAAGTAGATTGGAAATTTTGCAGATACATAAGAGCAACTCTCAAATCCTGATGATTCAGATGATAAAGATGCCTCAGAAATCACATCAACCATGGAGAACATGAGAATATCTGAAGAGAATCCTCAAAAAAGATTTCCAAGACTAACTACACATCATTCAAAAGATGTCATTCTTGGCAAGAAAGATGATCTTATCAGAACTAGCGCATTCCTAAGAAAAAATGAGAATTCATTATTTGGATTAGTGTCAATGATTTAGCCAACTTCAGTAGATGAAGCTCTTCAAGATACAGATTGGATCATTGCTATGCAAGAAGAACTAAATCAATTCACTAGAAATGATGTATGGGATCTAGTTCCAAGACCTGAAGGATTCAACATTATTGGAACAAAGTGGGTATTCAGGAACAAAATGAATGAGCAAGGAGAAGTCATCAGAAATAAGGCACGACTAGTTGCTCAAGGGTATAGTCAGCAAGAAGGTATTGACTATAATGAAACCTTTTCCCCAGTCGCCAGGTTAGAGCCAATCAAATTATTAATTGCTGATGCTTCTCAATTTAACATAACACTATATCAAATGGATGTTAAAAGTGCATTTTTAAATGGTTATATCGAAGAAGAGGTGTATGTTCATCAACCCCCTGGATTTGAAGATTCTATATATCCTGAACATGTTTTTAAACTAAAGAAATCTTTATATGGTCTAAAACAAGCTCCCAGAGCTTGGTATGTGTGGTGTCGTTTTTTTTACCTCCCCGTTTCACTTGGGAGGACGGCACGCTAGACCCTTCACGCGAAATTTGGAAGGAGAATGCGCCCGGGATGGGATGAATTTTGTTTCAGTTCTTCCTACGATATCACACGAACTTTCTTATTGTCCTACGAGTAGGAAAGGGAAAAAAAAGATCTCAACTAAACCCTAGGAGTTTGCTAAGTGTGGGGATTTCACCTAGACTAGAAATTCTGGAGTTCAGGGGGTCGGTTATACATAGGGAAGAGTTTAAGCACCCTACATATCCGTAGTACTCTATGGGAACCTTCTCTGTGTCATTGTGATTGTGTTTATTGCTAATGATTGGGAAAGTTTCTCCTTTGTGTTAGGAGAGAGAATTGAATTGATTAAAAAAAAGATAGACAGACAGACAAACTGACTATTTTTGGTATTTTATTAGCTCGCTGAGATTCCTTGTGAACCTCATGCCTACATATCCCTAGTGGAAGTCAGAGCTTAATGTAGTTCGGGGAACTAACTAGGGAAATTAATTATTTTTGGTGCCTTGCTTGAAGCTCAAGGTTGAAGCTTTGAATAAAATCTCTGTTTACAGTAAAGAGACATGAAATCATCTTTACAGAGAGGTATTTCTACTATTCCACCACAAACATTAAAAGAGTGACAGAATAACTGAATTCATTTCATTCAAGAGAGGGAGCCTACTTGGTTGATCAAGTATGACAGCCAACATGCTTCTTGAATGAAAGAAAGATGCTCGTCCAAATTAGGGAAAGTTAATCACATGTCTGGTTACACTGCCAGCTCATGCCTTTCAAAATCCTAAATGGGAGACTTGGTTAAAAATTAAAATGAGATGTAATGTTTGTTTGAATGTGGTGAGATAGAAGAAAGATCTCTCTATAGAGATAAGCTATGTCTATCTACTGTATAAAAGATTTGATTGTTTTAGCTGGCTTGAATGAGGCCCAAGCTTGAGGCTTTTTGATTGATTTATTTGACTCTGGGAGATAACTTTACTGGGGAGATTTTAAACTAAGGAGTTTTTGTGTTCTGTACAAAGCCCAGAATTGAGGCTGACTTTAATTGGAGAGTTTTTATTTGATGGATTTTATTTGGTGTTCTGTACAAAGCCCAGAATTGTGGCTGACTCTATTTAGGGAGACTCTATTTGTGTGCCTTGTATGAAGCCCAAGGTTGTGGCTAACTGCTGAGGATAACTGATTTTTTTAAGACTATGAATGACTCTATTTGTGTGCCTTGTACAAAGCCCAAGGTTGTGGCTGACTCTTACTGAGGATGGTTATTAATTTGTGCCTTGTATGAAGCCCAAGGTTGTGGCTACTCTAGCTAGGGGGAATATTATTTTCTGCCTTGTACAAAGCCCAAGGTTGTGGCGGACTTTTAAAGAAACTGAGTATGGAAGACTCTATGGGGAAAAGATCCTAGAGATTAGGAATCTTTGACACAGGGAAATATGGTTTATCTGCCTTGTACAAAGCCCAAGGTTGTGGCTAAAAAATGAAAGACTCACTGGGGGGAGTTTTATTCTGCTAGAGGTTTTAACAAACTAATTTCTTATTTTTATGTTTTTGGAAGCTAACCCTTTCCAGGGATTTTGACTCAGCTGGAGAAATTGACTATTAAAAGATTGAATTTTTATCATGTTTTTTGGAGGCTAACCCTTTCCAGGGGTTTGGACTCTTTTGGGGAATTTATCCCTTAAAGGAATAAATCTTTAGATTTTAAAGGAGAGATTTTGGAGGCTGACCCTTTCCAGGGGTTTTTGTTAAAAAGAAAGAATGTGTGGAGGCTAACCCTTTCCAGGGGTTTTTGTTGAAATGAAGGAATGATTTGGAGGCTAACCTTTTCCAAGGATTTTGTTAAAAATGGCAGAAAGATTATCTAGTGGAGACTTCTTGTTTTAAAGCCCAAGATTAAGGCTGACTCTTGCTGGTGATAAGCAAATATGGATCCTAGACTCTGCTAAGGAAGATTGATGAAGATAAGGGTGACAGAGATTGTCCATGTCTCTCATTCCAAAAGGTGTGCTTAATATGAGATTGAGACAATCTTAGCTTGTTTAAAGTCTGGTTTAAAGAATGGAAGAAACTCACCAGGATAGGCTAAAAGGTAACTAAAGACCTATTCCTATGTTTATAAGAAACCTGATGGGTCCTTGTATACAAGCTCAAGAGGAAGCTGGAAATGCTTTTAAGAAGCCTGTGGGCCCTTGTACAAAGCCCAAGAGGAGGCTAATCGAGGGTCATCGAGGGTCCTTGTTATAGCACAAGAGAAAGCTATGTGGTTTTGAACTTATTTTGGCTTTAAGCAAATGGGTAAGAGGTTTCACCGGGAATAATTCCTCTTTGGGTGGATGTGTCCTATTTTGTTCTAAGGTTTTTGCCAAGATGTTTCACCTGAAATAATTCATCTTGGGGGTTTGAACTACAGATCTCTAATTAGGAAACAGCCTTCACCGGGAAGACATTCTCAATCCTAGGCCATATTCCTATAATATATATAAATATAGTTTAACTGTCCTAGGGTTTACACTCAAACGTAGTTCTAAACAATATATAAACAGTTCTATATTTGACAGTAATTTAAATAAAGACTGTAAATTGAAAGCTTGTAAAGCCTAACCTGGATGGAGTGGAGGCCTTTGAAGATGTATGTACAAAGCCTTACCAGCAATTTTTGTTGTTTTATTGATAACAGTTGAATATTTATTATAAACAGTTAATGGTTTTTTGAAAACAGAAGAAGTGAAGATGGACAAAGGTCACATAGTTATCTGAAGAGTTTCACCGGGAATAATGCCCTTTAAATACCAGAAGAATGTTTTGAAAAACAGAAAGAAGATTTTGTAAATACAGTTTTTGAAAACAAACTAAGAAAAGAAAAAGGTGTTGGGACTTACACTCTATTAGAGGCCCAATGAAAATGATTTACTGTTTATGAAAAAAACAGTTGAATGATGATTGAAAAGATATAAGGTTTTGTTGTTTGAAAACCTTAATCGTCCGCTTAATCAGAGATTGAAAACAATTTTAAATATTGACAAAAGTCAACTTAATTAAGGCATAGATGAAATCTATACCTAATTAAGACCTAAATAATTAGGGTTTTATCATAAAATTATTCACAAAATAATTAGGTTAAAACAAAATGAAGATATATATTTTCAAAGTATTTAAGAAAACACTTAAAACATACTATTTTAAACCTAATAAAAATATATGAAATAAATAATATTTTTATGATTTTTTTGATTATTCACAAAGTAGATATATTAAATAACAAGTGTGTGAAAAATGAGATGAAAATGATTTAATTTGATAGGTGAGTTAATTGGTTGATCTTGTGAAGAAAATTAAACAAAATAGTGATAAAAAATAGGGTTTTGGTCTCACCATGGTTTGAACACACGCCCTCTAAGTCACCAGCCCAAAATAACACCACTGAGCCAACGCGCGCTTGGTGATTATAACACACACCCATTTGGTTATGTTTCAAAACAAGTGGTAAATCATTGAAAAATAAAAGAATTAAAAAGTCTGGGGCGAGGGGGATTCGAACCCCAAACTTGAGGCATGAGGAGACTAAGGGCGTATGTGAGGCCACTAGAGCAAACGATGAATTCGTTTATAAAACGCATACCATTCAAAATAAAATAAACCTAGCCCATGGATTTGAATTTCGCGCGCCACCATAGTCATCTTCTTCCTCGAGCTCAAGGATTTTCAAATTCCTAACTCTCTGGTTTCTCAACTAAATGGCATGATATAAACATCAATCTTGCTCTAAATTTCCTCACGAATCCAGATATGTAACTAACAATCATTTATATTAACTATAGCTACTTAATTTCTCAGAAAACATGAAGAATATATGAACCCTAAATTTAAAATTAAATGACAAACAAGATGAATAAATGAATGATGATAGAGGGTTTTTAATCCTCTGATGATGCTGAACAAGATAGTATCGAGCTTTATCACAAAGAGTACTTAAATTAAAGAGGTGGAGTTCAAAAACTTACCTCTGAAAATGGAGGTCGTGAGGATGATGAGGAACTTCTGGGCTTGTGTGAATGATCCTAAAAGCTTCCTTGGGACTCAGTGATGCTAACTGGATGTTTATTGTGGCCTGAATCCTTCTGAATTGCTCTACCCGACACCTTCGATTTGAGCTTCAAGTGGACATAGAGAGTGATGAATCTTGAGTTACAGATGAGATGCAGCCATCTGAACAGCTTCACTATGACCTAAGGAATGTGTCTGGATGTTTGGCTTTGTTGGAAACCTTCTGAATTGCCCTATAGACCTCCAACTGCAACAGCTCCAAAGTGAGAGCAACAATAGTGTTCCTCCACCTATAGAAGTGATCCAGGTGCTTGGATCACCTCAAATGAGCCCCCTTGATATGTTAGAATGCTTACTTTCCAAAGAGAAGCTCTGGTTTGAAGAAAACGATTCTTCTTGCCAAAGAACTTTGAAAAACCATAAGCATGAGAAGAGAAAGAGAAAGCAAGGAATATGGTTGCTTTGGTGTGTTTTCTGAATGAGAAAGAGCCCTCTATTTATAGGCAAATGGTTCAGAGCAATTGAACATAGCAAGCTTGCTTAGTGAAGTGAGTTTGGTTTCTTAGCCATGAAGAAAATTTGAAAATATCCCAAATGCAATGATGCATTTTCGGGCTAGCTTCCCCAACCATTGATCTTGTATGATCTTAGGGAACATTTCTGATGCAGAGGAGGGTTCTAATTGGCTTAGAGCAAGATTCCTTGATGATTCACCATTTGCCATAAATTCAAAAATGCAATCATTACATAATCACATGCCTTTGTTTTTGGGAATATTCTCTAATCCTTATGCAATGATGAAATTGGATGTATGGCATGTCTTCAGATGTATTAGAGGTCGGGTAGCATCATTTAGAGAAGTCACTTGCACAAAATTGCAAAGTTTCAAATTGCACATGACCTATAATTTTCACTTCAAGTGCCTAACTTTGATCAATCATATCTCTTAGCTCAAAATGAATTTGGAGAAGGTTGAGCATAATTTGGAAAGCCCTTAATATGTACTTTGATTCATTAGTTTGGTGTTTGCCCAAATTCTTTAGGGAAATTAGTGAAAAAGTCCCATAAAGTTTGAAGAAAACTAGGGTTTTCTTGCATGTTTTGTGAAGGCAGCCACTTTGAAGCTCCATAACTCTTCAATGGTTGATTTTTAGCCAAAACATTATATGTGTCAAAGTTGTTTATTGGATCAAAATCTACAACTTTCATGTTGGAAGTTTTTTTCAGTTTGTAGGTGAAATTTTGAGAAAATCCCTTTCAAAGTTTGGCAAAAATCACTTGAAATCACTTAGAAAAATTTCTAAGTATGAAAAGTCAAACTTTTGACTTTTGATTCTTGATTGTTTTTCTTGATTTTCCTTAATCAAATGACTTCAAATATCATATACTGATGATTTAAAACTTCAAAAGTCATGGTTGACCAAAATTTCTAAAAAGTCAAAGGTGATCCTCTGCAGTTGACTTTTTCAGATGAAGTGAATTCTTGGACTTTTGTGATGAATCAAAATCTCCTCTTCAAATGAGTGATGTGAATGGATTATATTGAGGGAATAGAAGCTCTTGAGTCATGCTTTGAGTTTTGGATCAATGTCCTGATTAAAAGTCAACTGTCTTGGTGAATTAGGTCAAAAACCCTAATTGTCGACCAGATGAAATTGATGACTGTAGGCCTTGGATTGGGTTGTAATACCCAATGGATATTGTCATATGAGCTATTTGAAGATGATTGATGCCTTTGAGTGATCCCCTGGAGTTTTCTAGGGTTTCCCAAATGTGATCCTTGATTTTAGTCCTTGCTGGGGCTCAAAACCCTAGACTGGGTATCAAATGAACAAGTGACTGCTCTGAGTATCTATTTTGTCTTTGATGAAAAGTCTAAAAGATATGACATCTCAGGGGGGTCAAAAATTAGGGTATGACAGTATGAACGACTTAGTTCATTCCTCTTAGATAAAGGTTTCACAAGAGGGAAAGTTGATACAACACTATTTCGTAAATCATTCAAAAATGATATCTTAATTTGTCAAATATATGTGGATGATATTATTTTTGGAACTTCTAATATCTCTCTTGGAAGAGAATTTGCTAAGTCTATGCAAGGAGAATTTGAAATGAGCATGATGGGTGAGCTAAAATTCTTTTTGGGAATTCAAATAAACCAAACATCTGAGGGTACTTACATACATCAAACAAAGTATGTCAAAGAACTTCTGAAGAAATTCAAGTTATCAGAAAGTAAAGAAGCAAAAAACCCAATGCATCCTACTTGCATCTTAGGTAAAGAAGAGGTAAGTAAGAAGGTGGATCAGAAGCTCTACAGAGGTATGATTGGATCACTACTCTACCTAACTGCATCTAGACTCGATATTCTATTTAGTGTGTGTGTGTGTTTATGTGCAAGATTCCAATCAGATCCTAGAGAATCACACTTGACTGCTGTCAAGAGAATTCTGAGGTATCTGAAAGGTACTACTAATGTTGGACTATGTTACAGAAAATCCGAAGAGTTTAACTTAGTAGGTTATTGTGATGCTGATTTTGCTAGAGATAGAATAGAACGTAAAAGTACATCTGGAAGCTGTCAGTTTCTAGGAAATAATCTGATCTCCTAGTATAGCAAAAAGCAAGCCACAATCGCACTATCAACTATAGAAGCAGAATATGTTGCTGCTGCAGGCTGTAGTACTCAAGTGCTTTGGATGAAAAGTCAGTTAGAGGATTATCACATCTATGAGTGTAAGATTCCTATTTTCTATGATAATACTTCTGCTATATGTCTTTCTAAAAATCCTATTCTACACTCCAAAGCTAAACACGTAGAAATTAAGCATCATTTCATCAGGGACTATATTCAGAAAGGGATATTAAGCTTAAACTTTACTGGTACAAACCATCAATGGGCTGATATTTTCACAAAACCACTTTCTGAAGATAGATTCGAATTCATTCTAAAGAATATTAGGATGGAATTGTGTCCTGAATGAAATCATGTTCAAAATCTATTGTGATTACAATTGAACTATCTGAAGTATAACTTATTACAAGTTATCATCTAGAAATATCTGACCTACTCAGTTCAGAATTTTGTTTTCTAAGATGAGTCATAAGTTCAGTAGATAAAACTGCCAATCCACGTAAACCTGATAATTTGAGCACATGTTAAATATCTGAAAGGTCACGCGTGTAAAGCAAAATGAGTAATAAGTCATTGGTAACTGTTGCATTAATTTTTCTATGCTATCCCTAAAATGTCTTGAATCATAACACTGCTATTTCATGGTCATTGAAACATTTTTCTCTTTATTCCATAATGCATGCGAATCTATGCATTGATTAACTAGGCAAAACGTTTCACTCTCCTCATCAATCCCCTATAAAAGCCTTCATGTGTCAAAATTCTCTAACATCTAATAATCCATTTGTGACAGCTTTCTTTCACTCAAAACCTTCATTCCATCATGGCCTCACAAACAACCCCCACTGTCATTAAAGAACAGAATTTATGGTTAGCCAAAAGAGAAAACTATTATATCAACCTCTGCCATAAACAAGGATGGGAATCCTACATTCTCTCCTGAATGGTTCTGTCCTTCCAAACCTAGTGAAAAATTTATGGGTCAATGCTTCAGTCAGTGAAGATAACCTGAGTATTACTTCCTCCATTCATGAAATTCAGCTTACAATTTTTGAAGCATCCATTGCTGAAGTAATTGGATGTCCAGCTAGAAATAATGATGCATGTCTCACTGTTTTTGACTATGCAAATGCATTTATCATTCCAAACGACTTGAGAAGACTAGCTCATCGTCTAAGAAACAACCCATACTACCTCTCTTCATCCAAACAAGTCTGGTTTAGGATGATTCTTTCAAACCTCATTCCTCGAGGAAAATTCCATAAAATTTTGTATGCTAGAGATAGGTTCTTGATCAATCGTCTGGAATCAAATAAACCAATAAACCTTGCTACGACCATCTTTGGACACTTGAGAGAGTCTCTAATAGCTTTCAAGTGTGGTCAAGAATTCTTCATACCCTATGGAAGAGTCATGTCAGCTTGTTTTGAATCTGCAGGAATAGTGAACACGCTTCGCACTTCAGAACTTACGAACAAGAGGGAAGCAATGTATGGTGAGCGTTGTGATCACTTTTTCTTTCGTGGAGGATATTATGAATATAACTACTAGGAGTCTGTGTCTTAGTATCTTGAGTCTATATCTTTTATGAACACTTTTTCTAATCAATGAACATTTTCTTTTAACTACTATTTTTGTCTGGGATAACATGATATTTTAATGCTTATAACGGTCCTTCCTGGATAAAATAACTTATACATTCTCATCATACACTTTTTGATTATGATAAAAAGGGGGAGAATTATCCAAGGCAGTAGAAATTTAAAAAAAAAACAATCTTAAGAAAGTAGAAAGGAGGAGAATCTTAATCATCATTATATAATTTGAAACATATTGTGAACAGAACATATCTAATTATATATCAAGTACTCTGATCATTGAACTCATAAAGTAAAATTACTATTCTGAACGATCTGAACATTATCTCGACAAGTCTTAGGAATCAAAGATAAATCTTTTCTAACTTGTGTCCCAGAAGTTTCTGTTGTTAAAAGAATGCAGGAATATCTGAAGCAGAAGAAATATATATCCTTAGAACTTCTATGAAGATGCGCGTATGCATAGCCACATCCATCAATCTTCTGAAGAATCAAGCCAAGGAGAAAATTATTCAGGGAAGTTATCTATTATATTTCTCTTTAAATATTTATTTCAGGGGGAGATTACACATCTCAGAGGGAGACTGTTTCTCTCATATACAAAATTTCTGAACAGAACGTAAATGTTTTGTCATCATCAAAAAGGGGGAGATTGTTAGAACATAGTTTGGTTCTAATCATATTTTAGTGTTTTGATGATAAAAAGCAAATAAATTTTTTATAAAGTAAACATGGTAGTCTAATTATATATTTCTAATTTCAGAAGATGTACCAGTACCAGCACAATCAGAACTTGACAAATACGCAGAGCTGGATAAACGCAAGAGATACTCAAGTCTTAAGGCAACTTCGGATACTGCACCAAACCGCTGCAAACACATCTATAACAGAAGCTGAAATGCAAGGCTGGACAGAAGATCACGAAGACTGATTCAAAATAATGCCGTTAAAGACATAATCATTAGTAAAACGGCTGCAACACTCCAAAAGCGCAATTCCCATGGTTGATTGAAGAAGCTGTCCACATGCAAATCCTTGGAGAAAACAAAAGCTAAGATAACATGCAAACCATTTAATGTTGCATACAAGAGTTGAAGTTAACGGGAAAAAATATTGAAGTTATATATATTCATGATCTCTTGAATCAAAATGACAACAATCACACACGAGAACATTATTACTCTGAAAAATCATCAAGTGTGAAGAAAACTCTCTGAAGCAAAAACTCTCATATTCATATTCTGAGTTCATAACTTTGTACTTAATCTCAGTGAAATATCACAGTGGTGATTACAGCTTTTTAGAAGCAACCCTATACACTGTCATCAGAAGTTACGTAGTAATTGAGTCCTTGAGAGACCGGTTTAGTCAGAAGTATCAAGAAGTTTAGGACTAGATTGAGTCTTAGAGGTTGGTTAGTCACAAACAGTTGGTTTGTGCAGGATTGTTAGTCACCAGCAGTTTGGCTCGTGCACTGTATTGTGAGTCACGACGGTTGGTCGTGCAAGTGTAATCAGGAACTGATTATAGTGGATTAAGTCCTCGTTGAGAGAAGCAAATCACCTTGTTGAGAATGGACTGGAGGTAGCCTTATTGAGAAGGTGAACCAGGATAAAAATAATTATGTTCTGTCTATTTTTCTTTCAAACTAAAAAGAATCACTTATTCAACCCCCCTTCTAAATGTTTTCTCGACCTTCACATAAGACTCCAAACAAATCAACAAAAACAACATCAAAATAAACTAAGCATTCATCTCCCCAACTGTTACGTATCAGAGCATGACATCGACTCGACATATGCAAAAAGGAAGAGCAACATCTTCCAAGCTACTTCGATAGCAGACTATTCTTGATTACATGCACAATACCAACGTGGAGGCAATATTCAAATAGAAGGGGTGAGATATCTCAATAATATAAAATAATGCATAATAATAACTATATAGAAAAATCATCATGCATAGTCATACATTCCACATCTCACACATCCACACCATCGAAAACAATGGTATTACATTTTGGTCATACGACTTCACATAATCCTCCACACATATCAACAATTATCGTGTAATACATACACCAATCACATAACTCAACCATCATGTTAACAATTATGTAATGCAACGAGGTCGACTCACAGACTCAATGCATGCGGTACCAACACAACCAATACGGTTCAATTATATGAACCCGATTCCCATCGAAATCCCGAAAAGTATTAATCGTTCCCCCAAAATACGACTTATCTTAACTCGACTCAACCCCGAGAGTTCGGACGAGATTAGCCACCCATCATAGATTCCCACCTAGGATTATCTCCACATAATATGATATGAATGCATGACACACCACAACATAAGTATATAACATTATGAATACCACGATCCTCATTGATCACCCGTGAATCACATACTTGATCGGTCTGTTTATAGAGTCTAAAATCTAACTGCAAGTGCACAGCCTATCGAAGTACCCCATGTTTTTGGCGCTTGTCTTGGGAACTACCCTTTTACTAACCGCTAGCATTTAAATTTCAAATTATCCCGCTCAAGTCTTTTCTTCGACACTACCCTCTAGCGCATAAAGAAATCAAAACCTTTCTAAGTCTCAACTTTTCATATGGTCGGCTGAGGAGTTCGACCAACTTTGCAGATTGCGTCGACTTTTCCTTTTTATCAGCTTGTTACTTCTTGATCTTTTTCCATCCTCGACCCACATTCTCTCATATATCAATTTTTGTAAGGCCCAATCCTTTAATCTGTATGACTCTTCTCCTAATTACACCATCAACATGTCCTAACAATTTTTTGCAGTAACACTTACCGAGAGATAGACGGCGAGAGATGACAATGATGATATTTGAAAGAATCATGAACCTTGAAGCTTGGAAGTGGAACGATGAGATGAATCGATGACGATGGTGGACTGGTGGATGCTAAACCGCCGTTGATAATAGTAACCCTAGATTAGGGGTGTTCAAAAATATGGTTAATTGAATTATATGCTGGAACTGAACTGAATTGCACCATAAAAAAACTGAACCACTTAAATGGTTAATGAATTGCACCGTTTAATTTAAACAATTCAGATTCAGTTTAAAACCGGTTCAAAACCAGTTTTCTTTTATAAACTAGTTTAATTATATAAATTAATTTGGAAATTTCTTTGGCCACCTCCCAACCTTTTAGTCCACCTCTAGTGAAAAACCCAAACTACCCCTTACTTCGGAAATGCATTTCCGAAATGCAAGAAAAAATATGGTTAATTGAATTATATGCTGGAACTGAACTAAATTGCACCATAAAAAACTGAACCATTTTGGAAGTTCATTTCCGAAATATTGTGCGTTTTGCAGATTAAGCAAAACAGCCCCCCTCCCCCCAAATCATTTATCCTAAACCAATATCAAACTCAACTCCTCTGAGATTTTGTGCAAGCCCACTTCCAAGGCTGCATCAAAAGCTCCAATCACCTTGCTATACTACATTCAAAAGCCCTCCAATCACTCAATTTGTAAGTTTTATATTTGTTAGATCCATATTTCAAATGCATGTTAGGGTTGTTTTTAATTGCATAAATGATATAGGGGTAGGTTGTTAGTAGTATTTAGGTTGTTTAGAAGCATTATGGGTTGTTTTGAAGTTTGATTTTGGGGTCTGCCATTGGAGGTTGCAGAGAAGTTCTGCGCAGGGGTGTTTCGGAAGTTCATTTCTGAAAACACCTCCATCCCAGTTTCGGAAATGAACTTCCGAATTGTATCAGAAGTGCAATTTTTTTAGTTTTTTCTTTTGTCTCGCATATTAATCGATTTCAATTGTTTACAGGAACATGTCAGGCAACCAACCAGCACGCATCAGACAGGGTAGAGAGACCCAGACTGCGTCGGCTAGACGCGAGCGGGCGGCGGCGCAGCTGGCGTCGACACAGGGGCGGGGGCAGGGCCGGGGACGACGTGTGCGAGTTCCCGTGGACGTGGGAGAGGGTACCTCTTCATCTGGATCTAGGAGTCGGCTGGCTCGGGTATCTTCTTCCCGCCAGCGAGAGGAGGAGGAGGAGCAGGAGGAGGAGGTGGCAGTGGCATACCACGAGCTGGAGGGGGTACCGGATGTTGACCCTCCTTCCGGGAAGGAGGATGAGCAGGAGGACAGCTACCCGGGAGGGCCCTTTGACACTTTCGTGCTGATATCCTACCGCGATCACGTCGCTCGGTGTATCTATAAGGGAGAGGTATTTTTTTTAATTTAACCGTTTATAATTTAGACGTTTATTCGATATTTTCTTAACGGTCTATTTAACATATGCTTTTATTTGTTTTTTTTTTTGTAACAGGAGAGAGATCCTTTGAAAATGGTGAACCACGCCCGGAAGATTTTCAGTCTGTTTAAACCAGCAGCTGAGTGGTTTAACGACGCGGTGCGAGGTTCAGGGCTTAGCGGGCTCTGCATGACGGGGTACACCACCATCACCCACGGCATGCAGGGGGCTTTTGTGGAGCGCTGGCACAAGGAGACGTCTTCTTTCCACTTGCCGGTTGGGGAGATGACGATCACCTTGCATGACGTGCAGTGTCTTCTCCACCTGCCGATCAGGGGTCCGCTGTTGGCCCAGACCCGGATCCAGAGGGTCGAAGCCAGTCATTGGATGGCGCTCTATTTGGGCATGGAGCCCGAAGCTGCTGACTATGAGTGCATCACGACATCTGGGCCTCATATCCGGTTCACCACACTGAGCGCTTATTTCGAGCACCACTTGGACGCGGCAGCCGAGGCTGAGGAGGCGGGTGACGATCTATTCACACAGTATCACCGCAGTTGCGCTCTCTGGTGCTGGTACATGCATGTGGTAGGCACTGCATGCTTTGTGGACAAGAGTGCAAGGTACGTCGACGTGACCTACCTCCGCTACTTCATGGACCTGGATACCGTTCACCAGTGGAACTGGGGGGCAGCTACTCTGGCATACCTCTACCAGAAGCTGAATGAGGCCTCCAACTGGAGGACGAGGCAGTTGGTCGGATCCTGCACACTACTTACGGTACGTTTCATTTTAATTGTTTCGTATTTATTTATGTTTCGTATTTATTTATAATACATTATCGTGTTTCTGTTTCAGAGCTGGATCATCTCCTACTTCTCCCGCATCCACGGCTTCCACATCGATCCTGCGTACGTTGACGCCATGCCCAGGACCGCCAGATACGTTCTCCAGAGGGGGAACAATGCGGTGGGACCATATCGTGGGTACCTGGACCGCACGATGCACGACGACGTCACCTGAAGGCCGTTCAGCGACTACACTCAGATTGTCCCCTTTGACGGCATATCTCTATATTCTGGCTGGTTGGCATGCGGGACTACCATCATGGTCCGGTATCTCCCTGAGCGGTGCATGCGGCAGTTCGGATTCGTGCAGATGATACCCAGGTCACCCTTCGAGGCTGCTCCCGACACAGTGACCAGAGTGCAGCTCACTGCCATGTTTGAGGATTGGGAGCATCATGTGGTACCGGAGGAGTATCGTCGCCGGCGGGTCACCCAGGACTGGCACAGTGTGGAGGGGTACGTCACATGGTTCTATCGGGTTTCACATCCTCTGCTGACACCCGACGCTCCCGGCGCTCCTAGGCCAGCACACGAGGAGATTCTGGAGAACCAGCAGGCCGAGGATGACCACGCCATTGATCTCCTGCCGATCTGCCAGCGGATAGAGATGCTTGGGCGGGACGCGTTCGATCGAGGTGTCGTTCATCAGGGCGGTCCAGAGGCAGTCGCCGTGATGGAGATGATCGTCACTGATGCGGGCCGTGCGGCGGCATATAGGCGGCAGAGGAGGGCCCAGGGTGAGAGCGTTAGGCACACCCAGTAGTGGTCGGGTTTATTTATTTTTTGTTTTCGGATTGTATCTTTAGCACACTATTTTTTTTTGGATTTGGATCGGCTTGTATATATTACTTTTTTTATCATATTAGTTTTTTCTGTTTATATGTCATTTATTTTATTTCCCGGTTTCCTTTAGTTAAAAATACGAGACTGTTAAGAAAAACATAAAAAAAAAACACAGTTTCTGCATAATTCGAAAGTTCATTTCCGAAACCCCCCAAAATCTGAACAAAGGTGTTTTCGGAAGTTCATCTCCGAAAACACCCCCCATGAGGTGTTTTCGGATATGCACTTCCGAATTGTGGAAATTTTTTTTTAAAAAAAAAGTGCTTCGGAAGTTCATTTCCGAAGCAGGGGTAATTTGGGTTTTCGCTGGGGGTGACCCCCATAGGGAGGTGGCTAAAGAAAAAACCATTAATTTTTCATTAAATTCTAAAAATAAAAAAAAATCATGTTTTTTTCCAAATTTTTTTAAAAATTTAAAATAAATAAATATAAAAATAAAAATTTCTGAAAAATATTTTTTTTTGAAATAAAAAAAAAGTTCAAAACAAAATAAATTTTTTTGTAAAAGATAGTCTAAAAGTAAATAAAAATAAAATTCTTGAAAATAAAAACTTATTATATTATATGAGCATTAAATATAAGATATTTTATACTATATTTATTATATGGTGTCAGTTTTTTCCTTGCCAAACTACAAATGTTCAATACTAATTCTATGCCCACTTAAAATAATTAATTTATTTTACTGAACATATGAATAAATTATTTCTTTTATTTTGATTAATCAATTCTAGGTAGCTGTTACGGAATAAAGGAAATTTATCCAATGTAAATATAGTGTTTGAGAACTATAAAATTCAGTGTGTGCATAAACAAATATGAGATTCAGCAAATTGAGATTTGTGGATTTTCCAAAGCTCTAATCTAAATCCTCAAAACCTCAAAACACCTACTGAAACAAACATAAACATATACTCACTTGTCACATTATTCTTTTTTTTTTAAATTTCTTCTCCATAAATTTCAATATATATATTTTTGATCGTAAAAAGTGAAAACCCTAATCCTATTTAGATCAAGATAGCTAACACCTAACTTGGGCCAATGTGATTTTAATCAGAACCACCCAATAATCCAATCTAAAGGTATTATATTCGGTCAGATTCGAATTCCGACTGATCCAATATTCATCACCGAACCCGGCCGCTTTCCCATTAATAACCAATCACATGTCATGCTGATACCCGTGGCCCAAGTTAACCGACGCGTTGACCAAAACACTGACGGGTTCGATCGGGTTTCTACGGTTGGTCTTTGTATGCCCACCCCTAATTGCATACATTTGGTATATTAGAAAGAAAGAAAACAATAAACAATTAAATGTTGTAGACTGCATTATTAGTGTAATCTAGTTTGTGACTATTCAATTTGTTTACAAAATCAAAAAGGTGGGTAATAAAGGAGAAACAAGTAGAAGTACTAGTTCAAATAAAACAAATGCAGAACTTAGCTTAAAAAAAAACAATCTTTAGACTCAATTTAACCCTCATTTCATAGATTTTTTAAATTAATCAAATATTCAATTAAAAAAAACATTAAATCGTATCATAAAACCAAACAGTTCAAATAAATACAGTAGCCAATTGTGCCCATTATGTGATTTATGACTTTTCTAATTATGCAGCTCCACGCTCTCTAGAGCTTCTCTTCCCCTTTTCAAACCCTAATTTCGCGTCGTTTGCCTTAACCATGAATTTCCAAGACCTTTTCCCTGAAGCTTCTCCCACCACTGTACCTGTCCCTAATCCTAATCTTTCCACCCATTGCACAAACATCAATCAGTTACGACACAAAAAATCATTCGCAGAAGCCATAGGTAATGTCTGTGTTATTCCAACCAGTCAACTCCCTGTTCCTTGTGTCAAAGGAGACCAAATATCCATCATGATCCCAGAAGATGAATATCTATTGGGACTGGAAGCTTGCAAGCATAACTTACATGGAAAAATACTCTGGCCAAAAGGAACCACACCCATCACTGTTCAGCAGCTAAAATCAAAGTTACAAGAGTTATGGAGTTCGATACAAAAATGGGGGATAACTTCACTCGGTAAGGGGTTTTACGAATTCTCTTTCTCCAGTCTAGAAGATGTTCGTCGTGTTCGTTCAGCACCTTCATGGAATCTCAACCCAGGTATTCTCAAGCTGTTCACCTGGACAAAAGATTTTGTTCCCACTAATATGAATCAGAGTTCGTCACAGGTTTGGGTTCGTATTCATGGCTTGGCACAGGAATACTGGAGACCCAAAATTTTATTCACGATTGCTAGTAGCATTGGCACGCCTATCTGCATCGACTCAACATCCAATAAGCCTATGCTCGATCGTCACTTTGGACATTACGTCCGGGTTCTTGTGGATATAGATCTTTCAAATGAGCTACGGGACAAAATCCTTGTTGAAAGGGCAGGTTACGCTTTCTTTGTGGATATCGAGTACGAAAAACTCCCAGAGTTTTGTTGTTACTGCAAAAATATGGGACACAACATCCACACCTGCAGAAGAAAACAAAATACAGAGCAACAAAACAATACCAAAACCAAAGATCCGAATAAACCTCACCAACCTCCATTCACTATTCCAAGGGGCAAAGAGCCAGTAATCGATAAAACTCCTCCAGAAGTAGGACAAACTAGTGGGATTCAAAAAGATTTGGAGATCAACCTAGCTGGTCGCGCTCTGATAGAGGAGGAAATCCAAACTGCCTCGGCAGAGAGGAATGCTCAACATCCGACACACAAAACCGATAACATTATCCATCAAATAGAAATTCAAAACAGAAACACGATCCTCACTCCCATCAATGAAATTGAGGACTTCAGGGTGGCAGAGGAAAGTAATCAACAAATCATTCTCAAACAGGCAGCATCTCTAAACCACTTGGATGATTCAAGTTCTGAATCAGAAGTAGTGGTGGAAACACAAATGGACAAATTGAAAAGCCCTGCTAATAAATTCCTAACAGACTCTTGGGGAAACTTGGCTGAGCAGCTCGAAAAGCACGGATCCTCGGAGGAGGATGAGGAAAATTTCACAGAAGTTATTACTAAAGCCAGAAAGAAAAAAAGCAGAAGGAAAATAAAAACCAAAGAGATTTCAAGCACCAGAGCCAAAGCTGGTCCCGAGAAATCCTCTCAATGAAGTGCCTCTTTTGGAATATCAGGGGCATAGCTAACTCCCCTTCAAAGTTGGCTCTTAAAAACCTTATTAGAACTCATAAACCAGATTTTTGCTTTATTGCTGAACCATGGATGTCTCATAACCTTCTCCCCCACACTTTTTACAATAGACTTAACATGAAAATTTTTGCTGTTAACAATAGAGATCCTCTTATCCCTAACCTTTGGTGCTTTTGCACCAGTAACCTTGACCCTCAAATCCATAGTATATCTGACCAACATGTTGCCTTCACATACATATCCAACAACAAGACTTTCGGGATTTCTGCTGTTTACGCCTCCACCTGTCACATTAAACGTCGAGTACTTTGGAATAACCTTACCTTTCTTGCTTCTAACTCTGTCCCGTGGAGCTGCATTGGTGATTTTAACTCAATCCTCGGAGCTCATGAGCATCGCGGCTCCTGTGTTCCAAACCGTATCCCAATTTCAGAGTTTAAAAGCTGGGTCGACTACAATAACCTTTTAGATATACCTTACAAAGGCAATCTTTTCACTTGGTATAATGGTAGAACCGGAAATGCTTCTATTGAAAGAAAGTTGGATCGAGCCTTTTGCAATCAAGTTTGGCTCAACGAAAGTTTTGTCGTCTCGTCGACTGTTCTCCCCCGGCACAGATCTGATCATCATCCCATCCTGACTGATAGCTCTTTCTCACAGATTTGGTTTAAGTCTCACTTCAAATTCTACGGCATGTGGACTCTTCACAGCTCTTGCAAAGACATAATTGAAGAGTGTTGGTCCAACAATATTGTCGGATGTCCTATGTGGATTCTGTCCAAAAAGCTTCAAATTCTTAAGGCCAAGCTGAAGAAGTGGAACTGGGAAACGTTTGGAAACATTCACCAAAGGGTTCAGGATCAAAAGCACAAGCTGAACTGCATTCAGGACCAAATAAACTCCCTTGGTCCTTCTTTACTGCTTCGGGATCTAGAGAAGGTAGCTCAGCTCGAGCTGGATAACACTTTAAAGCAGGAGGAGTTTTTTTGGGCTGAAAAAGCAAATATGGAATGGCACAAAGAGGGAGACCGTAATACGACATATTTCCACAGAATCGCTAAGATGAAAACCTCGAAAAATGCAATTACGCTCCTTATGGATGGAGAAAACGCTGTTACTGATAAAGATGCAATGGCTAGCCTGGCTGTCTCTCATTTTACTAACCTTTTCTGTTTTGTAGGTACACAGCATAATCTTAATTTTGTTGGAGAGGTTATTCCCAATGTGGTTACGGAAGACATGAACAACATATTAACAGCCTTACCTTCATATGAGGAAATTAGAAGCGCAGTTTTCGGTTTGAACAAGCAAAGTGCACCGGGGCCAGATGGTTTTGGAGGCTATTTCTACCAAACATACTGGAATATCATACAAGATGATGTATGTGCAGCGGTTCTTCAATTCTTTCAGTATGGAAATTTCATCCCTAATTTCAATGTCAGCAAGATTATCCTAATTCCCAAGTCGCCGGATGCGCAATCTATGAACATGTATCGGCCTATTGCTCTCTCCAATTTTAATGCAAAGATCATTTCAAAAATCATCGCTGCTAGACTCGCCTCAATGATGCCCGATCTGATCTCAAAGGAGCAACGTGGATTTATTCCGGGTAGAAACATCAAAGACTGTATTTGTATTGCTTCGGAAGCCATCAATGTTTTGGATAAAAAAAGTGCTTTTGGGAATTATCTATGAAAGTAGACATTTCAAAAGCTTTTGACACCATCAGTTGGGAGTTTATTCTGCAGGTTCTTCGTTGCTTCGGTTTTAACTCTGTTTTTTGTAATTGGATAAAGGCTATCTTGGAATCTGCTCGGCTTTCAATCTGTTTTAATGGTGAGCTTCACGGTTATTTCAATTGCAACCGCGGCGTTCGTCAAGGTGATCCACTCTCGCCTATTCTCTTCGTCTTGGCTCAAGAAGTGTTAAGTAGAATTATTACAAGTCATGTTTCTAAGGGATCTATTAGTCGTATCAGAGCTTCCAATTCCAACTGGGTGCCGTCCCACAGTATGTACGCCGATGATATCATGATTTTCTGCTCCGGTCGTCGATCTAATATTAACTGCCTGAAAGATATTTTCCATCTGTATGCTGCTGCTTCTGGGCAGATTGTTAATCTTGAAAAGTCTTTCATCTTCATGGGGGGCATGAACAATAGTGCTAAGGCCAATATCATAGAAGAAACAGGTTTTAAAAAGGGTGCTCTGCCTTTCTTTCATCTTGGTGCTCCTTTGTTTAAAGGTAGAGTGAAAAGTTGTCACATTGCTCCCATCATTGACAAAATTTCTTCCAGACTTGCTAGTTGGAAGGGAAATTGCCTTTCTATGGCTGGTAGGCTGATTCTTGTGAAGTCTATTATCCACAGCATGACACTTTATACCATTTCGATTTACAACTGGCCCTCGACGGTTATCAAATTGTTGGAGAAAGCTTGTAGAAATTTCCTCTGGTCTGGCTGCACTACAACAAAAAAAATGTGTGTAGTCTCTTGGAAGAAGACTTGTCAACCGTTTTTGAATGGAGGCTTGGG
This sequence comes from Vicia villosa, assembly GCF_029867415.1. Classification (NCBI taxonomy): domain Eukaryota; kingdom Viridiplantae; phylum Streptophyta; class Magnoliopsida; order Fabales; family Fabaceae; genus Vicia; species Vicia villosa. The sequence continues at coordinate 37,725,670 of NC_081181.1, read as the reverse complement.
TTTACGCTCCTTTCGATGTCTGAATGAAGCCACAAATCTGAAAATGATGTTCGACATTCTTACTAGTAAGGAAGATTGGGCTGTTTTGATTAGAAATAGGGTTATCAAACCTTATGGGTGCATTAAATATCACGTTTTCTCCTCCATCTGGACCAGTGTAAAAGCGGAGTACGACAATATTATGAACAACTCTTGCTGGAATATCGGATCCGGCAATTTGGTCTCGTTTTGGATGGACTCTTGGTGCGGCTATCCCCTCATTGAAGATACCACCATGGATATCTTGGTTAGCAAAGGAATAAACCCTCACATAAAAGTTTCAGAGCTCTCTTCTAATGGTCAGTGGTGTATCAATAGCAATTGGTTCTCTTGGTTTCCCTTCCTTGTTACTCGTTTGCTTTTCATCTCTGCCCCGTCTGCCGCTAATGATGATATTATGGGTTGGAAGCACTGCTCTTCGGGTCATTTGGATTTGAAAGAGGCTTACAGGTTTAAATCGAAGCTCCTCGCTGCTGCCCCTTGGTGCAAGATCATTTGGCATATTAATATCCCTCCGAGCAGATCCATCCTTGTCTGGCGCATGATTCACGGGAAAATTCCCACTGATGACTTCTTCATCGACCGTGGCTTTTCGATAATCTCAATGTGCCCGCTTTGCCGTAACCACACGGACTCCACCCGTCATCTGTTGTTTGACTGCGTTTTCTCCAAATCTCTTTGGGATTGGTTGATGCGGAAATTCCACATCACTACTCCACCTGTTTCACTCACTGAATGGTTGGAAAAAAGTGCTAAAAATAAATCTCCTCAGGTCACCCTTATTCATAGTGCAGCAGTGGTGAATCTTCTGAACATAATTTGGCATCTTCGCAATGAAACTAGACACAACAACATCAAACCCAACACTGAGTATGCCATTGATTGGATTTTGAGACAAGTCCAACTATCCGGAAACGCTTCAAAAAAGGCCTCCAAAATCAACATGCTGGACTTTACTTTTATCAAAGAATTTAAAGTCAATATCATCCCTCCTAAAGCTCCATCCATTATTGAAGTGATTTGGACTCCTCCTTCTTTTGGATGGATAAAATGCAACTGCGACGGGGCATTCATCCATGAATCTTCCAACGCTGGCGGTGCTGGTTTATTCCGTAACTACAGAGGAGACTTTATTCTAGCTTTTGCTGAAAATATTCATTGTGTTTCATCGGTTCATGCTGAATTTGGGGCGGTAATTCGTGCCATGGAGATAGCCATAGAAAGGGGTTGGCAAAAGCTTTGGGTTGAAACTAGGGGTGGCAAAACGGGCCGTGGCCCGCCGGGCCCGCCCGCCACCCGCCAAAAAATGGCGGGTTGGGTTGGGATTTTAGGCCCGCTGCTCGCCAAAACCCGCCCCGCCAAAACCCGCCGCCCGCCATAGCCCGCCCCGCCAATGCCCGCCGCCCGCCAAAGCCCGCCACTCCTCCAAAATTTCCTCTTTTTAGTTAATTTTAGTAATTCCAATTCTTGATGGTTTATTTTATAAATTTGTTTGTAAATATATGTGATATTTTTTTAAGTAAAATTTGTTAAAAAGTTGGTTTTATAAAAAATTATTTTAAAAATTAAGTAAAAAATTTAATTAAAAGGTAAAAGAAGCCAATTAATCTATTAAAAAAATGAAAAAAATAAATAAATAAAAATAGGCGGGCAAGCCCGCCGCCCGCCAACCCGTCATCTTGGCGGGGCGGGCATGATTTTTATGCCCATTTCACTTGGCGGGCATGCCCGCCCCGCTTGTTTTTTGGCGGGCTTAAGGCGGGGCGGGCGGCGGGCGGGGCGGGCGGCCCGTTTTGCCACCCCTAGTTGAAACCGACTCCACCTTGGTTGTCAAAGCTTTCTCCAACCACAGATTAGTTCCTTTTACTTTTAGGACCCGATGGTCTTTTTGCTTACAGCAACCTAACTTCTCGCATATATTAATCTCTCACATTTATAGGGAAGGTAACTCCTGTGCCGATTTTTTGGCTAATTTAGCACTCGGCATTGGCTCTGCCACCATCTTTGATTCCATCCCGTTGGGGATTCGGAATGATTTTGTAAAGAATAGGTTAGGTATACCGTTCTTTAGGTTCGCGTAACTTGGGGCTAACTGGTTCCCCGTTTTGTACCGTTTTTTTTTTTATATATATTATCATCTTATTTAAAAAATTGTGCCCATTATGTAAGTAGAAGTATGAGTGATTGAAGGGCTGAGTTAGACTTTTGGAAATGACAAAATCTGTAAGACACGCCTATCAAGTTTTTTTTCTTCTGACTTTGTCTGTGAAGAAAATCCCAAAGAGTGTGATTTTCCATGTAGTCATAAAAGAGAAGGCGGCCACACAGTGACAAAGAGTCAACTTGGAGACTAACCAGATTCCGGTGCTTAATGCTGCCAACTATCTCAAGTTCAGTCTTGAACTCTTTCCACTTACAAACCTCCTGCTATGCTTCCAATTATATTCTTTTCATTCTCATGACATCGTCATACACATGAGGCGTCATGTTCATATGAAAAATCGCTAGTCTTGGAGGTGAGAAAGTAAATGACTTGTCACTTGGTTTGTCGAGTGATTCATATATTCCGAAATTCGAGGATAATTTCCTTAACTAATTACATTAGAGTAACCATTACTTAACAAAAATTTAGCCAAGTTTTGCAGTATTGGGTCAGCTAATTGAACCTATCTCATTCACCAAGTGTGGACTTCTATCTCCATTGATCCAATTTGTGGACCCCTATACCATAACAATTACAAACTACATGCTAGACTTTTAAGTCAGTATTTTTGTTTTTATTTGAATGACTTTGAAAAATTCAAGTCATCCTTGGACGTAGGACTAAAGAAGTAAAATGCAAAGAGAAGGAAAGAGAAGCACTTCTCAGGTTCAAACAAGGCCTTCAAGATGATCATGACACGCTTTCCACATGGAGGGGTGATGAGAAAAATAGAGATTGATGCAAGTGGAAAGGAATAAGATGCAATTATAAAACAGGTGATGTACACATGCTTGATCTTCATGGTTCTGGTACTCATTATTTGATGGGTGCAATCAATCTTAGTTTATTGATTGAGTTGCAAAATATCAAATTTTGGATCTCAGTATGAATATTTTTCTCGGTAGTTACATACCAGAACTGATTGATTCCTTCACCAAATTAAGATATCTCAATATTTCAAGTTCTGAGTTTAGTGGAAGGATACCTAACCAAATTGGGAAGCTTAAGAATTTACAGTACCTAGATCTTAGATACAATGACAAGCTTAAAGGACAAATCCCTCATGAACTTGGAAATCTCTCTTAACTCAAATATCTTAACATTGAAGGCAACAATCTTATTGGGGCAATTCCTTGTGAACTTGGAAATCTAGCAAAATTGCGGTATCTTAATCTTGGAGGAAACTATCTTGCAGGAGTAATCCCTTATCAACTTGGAAATCTTGCACAGCTGCAGTTTCTTGATCTTGGAGACAATTATCTTGATGGAACTATCCCTTTTAAGATTGGTGATCTTTTGATGCTGCAATCACTAAGGCTGGGTGGAAATTCTAATCTCGAAATTAATATGGAAAATTATGCTGATGCAAAATGGCTATCTAGTCTTTCTTATTTGAAAAATCTTGACTTGAGTTCATTTAACATAGACTATTCTCATCAATGGTTGCAAATTGCGAGTAAGATGCTTCCGAATTTAAGAGAACTGAGGTTAAGTGAATGTGATCTTTCAGATGTAAATATTTCACCTTTGTTTGATTCTTTTTGCAACATTTCCTTTTCTCTTGCCATTCTTGATCTCTCTTCTAATATGCTAACATCCTCAACTTTTAAGTGGCTATTCAACTTCAGCTCAAACTTAAAGGAGCTTTACCTTTCAAATAACAATTATGTTTTGCCAACTTTTGAGTTTGAACTTTGATTCCCTCCTCATCCTTGACCTCTCTCACAATAAGTTGACACCAATTGCATCTCAGGATAATTTTATTTTCAACTTCAGCTCCAAAATTCAAAAGCTTTATCTACGAAATTGTAGTCTTTCAGATAGAAACATTCCTTTACCATCTTCATCCAATACAAAAATGCTGTCTTCTCTCGTCTTCCTTGATATCTCATTCAATATGTTGAAGTCATCAATGATATTCCATTGGCTTTTCAATTTCACCATCAATCTTCATAGGCTTCACCTGTCAAATAACATGTTGCAAGGTCCCATTCCTGATAATTTTGGCCACAAAATGAAGTCACTTAAATATTTGAATCTCTCTAATAACAAACTACAAGGTGAAATTCCAACATCCTTTGGGAACATAAGCACATTGCATTTTCTATCACTTTCCCAAAATGAATTACATGGAAAAATACCTAAAAGTATTGGCTTGCTATCTATGTTGGAGTATCTAATCTTAAACAAGAACTCCTTGCAGGGTGAAATCAATGAACCACATTTTGCTAGCTTGTCCAATTTGAAAAGGTTAGACCTGTCATACAATTCTCTTTCTATAAAACTCCGCACAAGTTGGGTTCCACCGTTCCAATTATTTAGATTAGAACTAGCATCTTGTAGGTTGGGTCCAAGTTTTCCAAGTTGGCTTCAGACACAAAATTACTTGTTGAGTCTGAATATTTCTAATGCAGGGGTCGTTGATTCCGTACCAGTGTGGTTCTGGCACATGTCACAAAATATGTATGCATTGAATCTCTCCTACAACAACTTGAGAGGCACCATTCCAGATTTGCCTCTAGCATTTACTTATTTTCCCATATTGACTTTGACTTCAAACCAATTTGAAAGTTCAGTTCCACCATTTATGCGGAGAGCAGCAGCATTGCATCTCTCCCATAATAGGTTATTGAATTTGGACTCACTTTTATGTGACCAAAATTCAATCAATTCCTTGGGAATTTTAGATGTATCAAACAATGAACTGAAAGGTAAGATACCTGATTGTTGGGATAATCTCAAGTCATTACAGTATCTTGATCTGAGCAATAATGAATTGGCTGGAAAGATTCCACTATCTTTAGGCACCCTTGTGAATTTGAAGGCTTTGGTTCTTCACAATAATAGTTTGATTGGGGAGCTACCTTCGTCCATGAAGAATTTGACCAATTTAACAATGCTAGATGTTGGTGAAAACAAATTGTCTGGTTCAATTCCTTCATGGATTGGGGAAAACCTACACCAATTGGTTGTCTTGAGTTTACTTGTGAACCACTTTGTTGGAAGTTTACCATCCGAGATTTGTTATCTTTCTCGGATCAAACTATTGGATCTTTCAGAAAATCATATATCAGACCAAATTCCAAAATGTTTACACAACTTTACTGTGATTGCTGCAATAAGTATGAACATGAGTGTGAGTGATAATGTAAGTCACAACTATCATAACAACATAACTGGAAGTAGGTATGATTACTACATTCCACTCATGTGGAAAGGCGTGGAGGATGTGTTCAAGAATCCAGAGTTGCTTTTAAAGAGCATTGATCTATCAGGAAATAGTTTCACAGGAGAAATACCTAAAGAAATTGGGTCTCTATTGGGATTGGTGTCTTTAAATTTATCTAGGAACAATTTGAGTGGGGAAATAATGTATGGGATTGGGAATTTGAAATCACTAGAGTTTCTTGATTTGTCTAGGAATCATTTATGTGGTGAAATTCCTTCCAGCCTTGTTAAAATTGATCGTTTAAGTGTAAATCGATGCTGTTTGATAATGAGATTGAGGATGATGAGTCAATTTTCTATGAAACATTTTACATGAGGTATACCTATATCAGATTCTTAAACGGATTCAATGATGCGTTTAGATTCAGATTCAATCGGTGGCACACTAGATAGAAAGGTAGTATTCGTTTTTCATTAGTTTTTCTTCTTTGATTGTTCAATACCAGTTTATGTTTTTATGTAACCATAGAAGTGCAACTAGAATAGACTTTGTATATATTATTTTTCATGTTACATGTTCATGTGTATGTTAGTGGACTTGTTCATATCCCTTTGCAATACTTTGAATACCTTTTGTTAAGATGTGTATGAGCCAATTGTTAGGCCCAATTTGCACAACAGCTTCTAGAAAATTGTAGAGACAAAGGGATTAAGAGTTACTTAGATCCGGCATTTCAGCTATAAAAGAGAGGGTAGGGGAGTGAGTAAGACATTGAGAAAGTTGTTAATAATCAGTTAGGAGAATAAATTCTCTGGTTAGAAGTCTCTATTAACTCTTGCTATTGATAAACAAGATCACAACCATTTCCGACAATAGGCAATCTGTAAATCGGCCACAACACAGCAACCAAACTCCCGAAAAAACCTGCAGGCTCAGCGACTTTCACCACCCTGTTGCACCGATAAAAATTAAGCAGAATCACCCTTGCAGACGAAGATTAGAGCCTCCAATCTGCTACCAGCACAAGCCATATCAAAGCTGCAGCACCCGGTCACAACATCACGCCATAAAATAAAGATGCTAGAGCTTTCCGCATGCAAATTTGCTTGATTTATATCAACCTCGCCACACCCACCAATCAACTGCAATAAAACTCTAAAACCAGAATTTGACCCATACAAACCAGAACCTGTCAAATAAGCTATACAGAACTTACTCGAGTACGCAACCTACAGCAGCATCACAGAACTGTAATGAAACTATTAGGAACAGCTCCTTTTTAATTTAACCAAGATACACCCTCTGCACCATATCAGTCTGAAACAAAGCATTCCTGCACCAGACAAAACCAAGTTCCACATCTGATCAAGTAATTCCTGCTAAAAAGTGAAAGGAGGCCTACATCAAGGACTTGAATGACAGCATGCAGCACCACAATTTTTTTGAGCAGTTAACATATTCAATAAATTTCTGCTAAAACCAATTCCTCATGAATTATTAATATCCGTCTATCGTAGTGATATGTTTTGTGCATAATGACTCAAAATGTACACACACAAATTAAAATTTGAAAACCACAACACCCAATGCCCCCCTTACTTATCACACTGTTAAAGCAGAAGCCAAGCTATATTACAATCCAAGGCAAAAGTAATCTCAAACAGTATAAACAATTTATAGAACTGATTAAGAATACCACCTCCAAAACCAACAACAATACAATTAACAGAATAATAATAATAAACCCACAAAAAACTCTTTGGTGTACCTATAATACATAACAAAATTAACACTTAGATTATGTATGGTTTCATTAAACAACCAAAATAGTGAATCAATCTAGACCTTTTGTAGAATGTTCCTCACCAATCACACATTCTTCACTACTTTTTAAAGCTGTAATATAGTTTTCTATAAATAAGAAGCATCCATATCACAGTTAAAGAACAAAAGATCGATTCTAACATTTATTTTACAAGGAAGAAGAAAAAAGCATATTCATTTGTAGCAAACCAGAATTGCATATACAGCATTGACATACAATATACCACCACTACTTGCATATTATTAGGCAACACAATAAATAAGCATATATAAGGATTAAGGATTAAGCAACTGTTCGCAATCAAGTAATGCAGTTCCCAAAAACAGATTTTGAACAAGTATAAACACTTCACAAAAAGAACCTTGAATAAATCAGCATGTCTTTAAACAACATTGCAATCTTTCTTTTAAAACTGAGTAAACCTTTGCAATGTCAATTGGTTTTATTGTTAAAGCAAGCATTGCCTAACACATTTGTTTAAACAAGTGGCATGATCAATGAGAAGTTAACTTTTGGTAATAACAAAAACTTCCACATTCTTAAATCTAAATCAATGTTACTACTACCCAAATAACCATATCAAACAGAACTTGTTCACATAATCTTTATATCTATGAAGCATAGACAAAGACACAGGCCCCCCAGACATTACACAGACACTTATATGTCGATACGGATAATACTTTAAAAAAATGAATAAATTGCATGTAATCACAAGTGTAGGTGTTGTGTTGGTGTCTGACACTGAAACGAACACTGACACACTTTTTTTAAGGTGTCGGTGCTACATAGCTTTAGACATGTAACAATAACATAATGAGCATCTTAATAGCTGAAAGAACACAGATAATAAAAGTTCCAACAACAACAATCAGTTACATATTGATATTACATATTGATATTATGAGTCAATGTTTAAGGTCTCTTTGACAAGATTTTCCATACATACAGCACTACTACAACCATCAAAACGGTGCAGTTCATGAATTGAATAACACGATCTAACCAAAATTCATTCATGGTTAGATTAAAAATGAGTATACAGTAGCAACAAAATAAGTATCCACCAAACCAAAAAATGATCCAATTCCAATTCCAACCTGCATTCTTTGATGCAATTCCTTGTAAATCAATTCAAGCTGCTCTACAACCAACTCAGTCCGCTGGATAAACACTCTACTCTCTTGAACTCTCAGCCTATCAACAATTCTTAAAGCTCTATCCGATTACAAATCCAAAACGGGTCACGATCCGATGAAACACTTCACCGCATTTATTCGCTTTCTTTTCAACATACACAGAAGCAATTTTATAGGTAAGCGAATGGTTAAAAGAGTTATAAAATGCGGTGAAGTGTTTCATCGGATCTGACCCGTTTTGAATTTGTAATTAGATATAGCTTTAAGAATGAGAATTTCATCGTTGACGCTGAAAAGTCTAGTACGGGATTTTGAGGAGTCTGCGGTGGAGGTGGTGGCGGCGGTGGAGGTGGCGGCGGTTTGTTTGGGAATGGAAGGGAGTATTGGTTGTGGGGGAGGATTGATGCATGATTGGGCGGAGGATGAGGGTTTTGTGGGGAAGATTTTCTGATGTTGGTGTGGCATTTGAGAATAGTTTTCGTGTTTCGCAGAGAGAGTTTTGAGACTAGGGTTTTTGAATAAGACCGTATGTGAGCAATGGGTATAGCGATGAGTATAAAAAAAACTCTATTGAGCGTTTTATGCGTTCTCGTTGTTTTTTTATTTCTGTAGAGGTTTGCTATTGTGACACTGAATATTAACACCGTATATGTACACCACCAATAATATAGCATAGATATGTATTAGAAATATAGGTTATTACATATTAGTCAAAATAATGTTGTAGTATATATACTTGTAACCTCCTCATTAGAAGGACACTTTTCATTCATTTTATAACATTCTATCTTGATCAATACAAGTATTTTGAAGCTCTTCTCTCTCTCCTTCCATGGATACCATGGTTCCTAACATGGTATCAGAGCATATATGGTATCCACCTTGAAGGTAATTTTCCGCTGCATATTTCTTGAGAGAAATCAATTTTCTCATTGTTTATCTTTCTCAATTTTCTGATTCTCATTTTCGATCTTGTTTTTTTTTCTCTCCCTTCTCTATCATTCTTGAGAAAATTCATTTTCTAGTTTACACATTCGGTGATTTTTTCATCTATTCACTTCTCATCATCTTCGATATTTTCCGTCCAATTTCGATTTGGTGTTGTGATTCTTCTGATTCCATTTTGTATCCAAGATCCGACTTCTTGTTTGATCGAGTTCATCTTTTCTACTTTGAATTTGTTGAAGAATTTTTCTCCGCTTCCTTCATTTGGTTGTTTCATATCTTCATCTATATTAGATTCATCTAATAGTTAGAAATCAAATTTCGGTTCATTCTTGGATTCACGTCTTACTGTGAATCAGATATGATGGTTCTTTGGTCATAAATTCATATGTGTTTATGATTATTGAGTTTGAGACTCAAGATTATGACTAGAAGTTTCCGATCTGTATTTTGCTTCTTGTCTGTGTTGCGGTTTTATGGCATCAGTATCGATTCCGTTTGCGATAGCTAATCTGTTGATGTTGCAATTTGATGGCGACGACGTCGATTTTTCGGTGTTGCGATTTGAAGTTTTCTTCCGGATTAAAGTTCAACGGCCTAGGCAGTGGCTATCATTATGATCTACTTCTGGTCTCCATTTCCGTCAAAGTATGTCGAAAGAAGATAAAGATTCTGCTACGACTAAAGAGAAATTTCGCGTTGCCACTGGCTGTGGTATGTGGTAAAGGTCATAAATTCATTTTGGATTTTGATCCCTTTTGGAACTTGTTGAAAATCCCTGGTATTTTCAATTCATATATCTGTTAGAATTTATGTGATCTCTTAATTGGAATTTGAAGAATCTATTTGATTTTGATCCTGTTGTGGTGGTGAAAGTTTTGGATTTGTTTGATGATATTGTTGGCTTATGGCACTTTGGAATAATAAAGCACATTTTCACATCTTCCCAGCGATGCTTAAGCTATGTGCTCCACTTACCTCATATTGCATTTGGGTATTTGTTGTAACTGTCATTAAAAGCTTTTTTTTTTGGGTTTCTTCACAAAGTCTCCACACACATAATTCTTTGTTAGTGAAGAACTTTTCTTCTGTATCATGGTAATTGATATTTTTGGTTGCACTATACAAGTGGCAGCACTAATTGTGGAGTAAATTTGGTTGGAAATTACTACTCTTGAATGTTTCTTGTATGAAGATTGATGAGAATATTTGGTTCCCTGATTTTGTTGCTATTTGAGATATAGTGCTTGATGACTTGGTGCAGCGACTTTATCATCTTACACCAATACTATTGACGATGTATGTGAAGAATTTGGCTCCACTTCCTCAACTAGTATGCCAGCTGTTTGTGTACAATCTGACATGAAGTATCCTTTGCATTTTTTTTGTGGTACTTAATAATGATGGTTATTGAGATGTGTCAAAACCTTGTTGCTACTGTCTGGTGCCTATGGATTGAAGCCTTGCACCAATTTTGTTAGTGATAGTGCAATTTTATTCCTACAAGTATTGGGATTTAGTCTTGTTTTAAAGACTTTGTGGTCGCTGCTGCTTTGTCTCTGATAATGAAGATTGAAGTTTTTTTTTGGGTTTAATTCTTTGATGGTTATACACTTCTTTGTTACTGCATTGAAAGGGTCTTATTGGCTTTGATGTTGTTCTTTTGCCCTGTTTTATGCAGGTGATTTGCCTATATTGGCTTTATTGTTGTGCTTCTATCTTATGATAGTTAAGCTTTGTGCCCTTTGTTGGCTTTCTTGATGTGCTTCTATCTTATGATAGTTAAGCTTTGTGCCCTTTGTTGGCTTTCTTGATGTGCTTCTATCTTATGATAGTTAAGCTTTGTGCCCTTTGTTGGCTTTCTTGATGTGCTTCTATCTTATGATAGTTAAGCTTTGATTCTTCTTAAAAGTAGCTAAGCCTTAAGTTGTGGCTTCTACTTAATGATTCAGCTTTTGCCTTTTATGGCTTTGATGTTGTCGATGTATTTTCAGCTTCTCTTCTATTTTCTTTTGATTTGGTGTATTTTTGAATTGCTTATTTCAAGTTGGAAGTGTTGTGAACACCTTCCAACTTGCGGGGGACTATTAGAAATATAGGTTATTACATATTAGTCAAAATAATGTTGTAGTATATATACTTGTAACCTCCTCATTAGAAGGACACTTTTCATTCATTTTATAACATTCTATCTTGATCAATACAAGTATTTTGAAGCTCTTCTCTCTCTCCTTCCATGGATACCATGGTTCCTAACATGTTAAGAAATGTGGTTGGGCCTAACTCAACCCTACAAAACCGGCTTGTAGGGTAAGGATTGCCCCCACTTATAAGGACATGTTCAGGCCATATATTGTCCGATGTGGGACTCTTAACACACCCCCTCACGCCCAGGACTAGACAACTGGAGCGTGGAAATAAATGGTGGGTGGCCCGATAGCGGAAACCATAGAAGGTGGCCCACCGGATCTTAAACGAGGCTCTGATACCATGTTAAGAAGTGTGGTTAGGCCTAACTGAATATTAACACCGTATATGTACACCACCAATAATATAGCATAGATATGAGTGTTTTTTATTAGAAAAAAGAAAAGATAATATTAAATATAATAAATAAGGTAAATTCTTTGGTACCCATGAGTTTAAGTTGGGTACCAGTACTTTAGTACAAATTGAATTTTAATTATAATTTATTTTAAAATAAAATAAAATATAAAAGTGATGTGGCATTGAATTCTACTATTTAATTGGTTGAGGGTACCGGTACCCAACTAAACTCAAGGGTACCGGAGTGTTCACCAATAAATAATACAAAACCGTTACACTTACGGTAACTATTTGACCGACCCGTGCTTCGCACGGTATATTAAAAATAAAATCACATTTTTTATAATAGTTGATATTTAATTTTTTATTAACATATAAATTATTTAATAAGCCATAAATAATTTTAATAATAGTTAATGTAAAAATGAAATATAGCAAACAAAAAGAGAGTAAATTAATAAATAATGAATAATAATCATGGTGGCATCTATGGTGAACCATCAAATAAGTGATTCAAGGTGGACCATTAATATGAATGGTCAGATTAAATAGTTGTACTATATCTTACAATATACCACTTATATATGAAAATGAAAGTTGAAGAGGATAGATTTAAAAAATTTGGGTTCAACTATCATCGAACATGATTGTATATGGAGAAGGGTAGATATACTCATTTTATTTACTAATAATTTTAAACCATTGATTAAATCTAAAAGTATTTTTATTAGGTTCCACTGGTGAGGGACTTAATTCATCCCTCACTCTAGACATCACCCATAATCATATTCCAGAGAAAATAATAAAAATTAAATTTCATTATTAGTTCATCACTGTAAAAAAAATCCAAAAAAAGGAAAAATTATTAATAATCCAAAAAATTTAGAATGATAAACAGTTTTAAATCAAAGAACTAATTATAAATTAAAATGAAAAAACTTTAATCTAATGATTTTTCAGTCTAATAAATATTCTCCAAAGAGAATTGAATAGTAAAAAAAATCATATATCACATAAAGTTAAATAATAAAATGCTTATTCCAATTTTCATTTAAAAAAAAGGTTTTCAGTATATGTGCACAATCTTCTGACCGTTAATTTTATAAAATAATTAATATTATTTGCCAATTCCATAATATTTAATTCATTTAAATTATCTACTATATTTGTCCGTAAAATTGCTCATATAAATTTTTTTAACATATTTTATTTGAATTATCTATTATATTTGTCCGTAAAATTGCTCATATAAATTTTTTAAACATATTTTATATATATATTAGTGTAACCTTTTAAATTTTATATATTTATATTTATTAGAACTTATAATAATAATTCATTTGGATTATAAATTAATCAGTAGACATTTGATTCATAGTACATATAGGAAGAGTTAGTTAACATTTAATATATTCATTTATTATTAGTACACATATGGATGAATATCACATATGATTAAAATTGATATTTTGAACTACTGTTCAACCAAAATATTGATTTTATTAATAAATTATAACTGTATTTTCTTGAAATTAATTTAGCATTTTAGTTTTGTGCTCAATAAAGTTTTTGGTATATAAACACTGAGCAATAAAAGTTGTAACTGATAAATTTATTAATTAAAATTTTCATTAATACAATTAATGAGTTAATAATTATTGTTTATTTTTTTAAAAAAATGAATGGTCATTAGTAGAATTAAGTTATGTAATATAAAAAAAATTACATATATTTATATCATCAAGTTAAACTCAATTAAAAATAACTGATTTAGTGCAAATATAATAATATATTTAAGAAAAATTAATTTTTTTTTCTTCAAAAACTCTACGGGATATAAAAAAAAAAAGACTTTTACATATACATAAAAAAATGAATAAAATAGTCAATAACTATCACATCTTTTTCATATAAAATTTTCTCAATTTCATTACGTCTAATGAAACATTCCACCAAACACAATTTATTTTAAAATTAATCCCAACTGCTTGTATATTGTTTAAATATCATACAATTGAGCTTGTTTTAACTTTCATCATTTCGTAGTTGCTTCTCCACTTGCTCCATATGGTGGTGTTCATCCACTTTACCTGTGTTATTTTAGAAACTACTTATATATTCATAAAAAACACAAAACATACCTAAATTATATAAAGTATCTATACCATCAAAATAAAATATAATTCTCAAGCAAAACATATCTAAATTATTTATACATCAAAATAAAATATAATTTTCAATCAAAACATACCTAAATTATCTATACCATCTAAATAAAATATACCACTTAATCAAGATTTTGACATTATATATAAATATATAAATTATAATTGATAAGAGTTATAAATTATAATTACGAATGAGATACAAATCCATAATACAAATACACAATAAAAATATAATTATAGATTATGATTATGAATGAGACACAAATGCACAATACAATACAATTACAGAATAAAAATATTTTCTTCTACCCACAAAGTACAATCTCTTCCATCAAAGCATTCTGTTATGAGCTGAGAGGTTGTAGAAAAGACATATTTATAGTCAATTAACAATTTTAATTTGAGTAGAATTGAAAAGTTTTCAATTTTTATTACATTTTATTGTAGGATTTATACATAATAATTTTATGCAATAATTATTATTTTAACTTTGTCATTATTATAATTGTATAACGTTCAATATTTATTTGTATTCTTAATATAAAATTTAATTTTTAATTTTTGTTAACTTTAGAAAACTTATTCTTAACATAAGCAGTTACATTTCTATCATTATTATTCTTAATAATAATAATTATTATTATTATTATATTTAATATTATTATTTAAAATTTAATATTAATATAGTATCAAATTAATAAAAGTTAGAATTAAGGTTTGTATAATTTATATTATTTATATAAATAAATAAAAATTTATATAAAGAGTGTTAACATAAAATTTTAAAGTATAAAAATATGAATACCTGAATAGTTGAACTAAGTTTAACATTTAACTTATAAGTTAAATTTAAAAATTTTAAATTATTTCTTAATATAAATTTTAATTCTTAACTTTTTTTTAATTTACAAAATTTATTCTTAAATATAAAAAATTTTAACACATAGTTTTATAATAATTTTATAAGTATATATTTTTTATGTCATATCCATTATAAATTCTTTGTATAAACTTATTTATATTTGTTTTTATATATTTAGATATTACATTATTATTATTATTATTATTTTCTTTTATTATTATTAATTAATTACTATATATTATATATTATTTGTATAATTATTATTAATATTTGTGGCTGAATATTATATTATTATTATTATATTTAGTATATTTATTTATCTTTAATATAAGATTAAATTAATAAAAATCAAAATTAGAATTTTTTTTTAGAGTTACACCAAGGTGACATGTGGCTAATTCTGTTTAGAGATGCTACCAAGGTGACATGTGGCTAGGGTTGCCATCATGACAACCTTGGATTTATATATACTAGATTACCGACCCGTGCTTCGCACGGGTATGTTAGAAATAATTTTTTATAATAATTGATATTTATTTGTTATTTGCATATAAAATTATTTTGTAGGTCATATAGACTATATTTGCAATTATATTTTTAATTATTTAATGTGAAAGTTAATAAATTAAAAAATAAAATTTTATGATAATTTAAAATATATAAATTTGAAAAAATAAAAATTAAGTAACTAAAGAATATTATTAAATATTTCTTTGTAAACTACATTTGATGTTGTATCTATATCTTCACATTCATCATTAGTCCCCACTATCTTCAATTTTTTTTAAGTAACCCTTGGTCCATGAGCGAACATTGGTTGTGGTAGATATACTCCAACATGTTTGAGTGACTGTCCTTGACTTTTATTGATGGTCATTACAAATAAAACAGCTAAAGGAAGTTGGTGCAGTTAGAATTTGAAAGGGATTCTTTTATCAGAAGGTGTCAATGATAAACTTGCAATATAATTTTTTTTACCAATATTGCTTCCCAAAATAACCTTTGCTTCAACGGCGTATTTTCCCATTTTTTGTAATTATTAACTGTGTTACATTACACAAACCTAAAGACAGGTCAATATTTCTCTATAACATTACTGGTACTCTAACTCTTAACCTAAACTTGTGATTTGGAAGTCCAAAAAAACTAATTGTGTTAATAATTGTGTTTAAAAATTCAGGAGTGTGTACATCATCTGGGATGTTAACATTTGAGTTTTTATAATACGGCGATTCAAAACTCAAATATATTATTTTTTCCACTTATTGAAAATTTCTCAAATTAATAAATAATGGTTAGTTATATAGCTGTTCCACTAAAGGAAACATATTTATCTATATAAGTAATTCATATAAAATAAAATATTTATATTAACAAAAATACTATAGCTACAAAAATTTAGGGACAAACAAATTTTAAAAAATTAAATAAGTATGCTTTATCATTTTTAATATTATTATTAATAAAATATTAATTTATATTTTCTTTGTCACAATTGTAATACTTAACATTATTGCAATCATAATTCTTAAAATTCAGGATAACAATATCCTTAAAGCTATTTTTGATATAATTGTAATAAATAAATTACTATTTAAAATTTAAGAAAAAAATAATTAAATAATAAATATATTTAATATATTAAATAGTTATGAAAAATTAATTAGTTATTATCGTGGAGATTTGATGTATAAAATTTCATTTTTCACAAAATATTATCAATAAAATAGCTTGGAATCTGATATATAAGAATTCTCACTATAAATATTTTTAATATCATTTGATCACAAATTTGAACCTAAGATATATTTAATGTCATTTCATCTTTTTATCATATAAGATATATTTAGGTTAAATACAATAATAATTATTTCTTGAATACAATAAATTATTATTATTTATTAAATACAATAATAATAATTATAATAATAATAAATTTAATTTATATTAACTTAGTTATGAATAATAATAATAATAATTATTATTATTATTTAAATTATTTACATTTTAAAAACCTAAAAGATTTTATCTGAGTTTCTATTTTATTAATTTATAAAGAAAATCCAAATAATTGTGATTAATTTTATTTTATCATTGGTGATAAATTGAAATAAAGAAAACTTTATAAGTGTATGATTGAAAATAAATTAAAATAAAGAAATAATCATGCTAATTTTTATTATTAATTAATAAATGTTACGTGATGGACAAATCTATCATATTTGGGTGTTATTATTACATATATTAAAAAAAACATAAAACACATTAAATTAAAAAGACATTGAATCATTTACATTCTTTAGTTTTCAAGCATGGAAATTTTGGATCTTTAATGATTGATGCATTGTCACCCTCAAGATTAATTGTTTAAATGTGAATTATATAAAAACCCGTGTGTTGCATGGGTTTGATTATAATCATTGCCTCAAATATTATTTTAAAAAATATATTTTTGTAAATATAATTACATTTATAATTGAATGTATTTTAAAATTATATTTAATATAAAAATTGTTTAATAATATAAGAATCTTTATTAATTTATATTATAATTTTATTTTATTATTTTAGTTATATTCTTTAAATTTGGAAGATATATCATATTTATGTGAATAATTTTATCATTTGTGTATATTATTTTTAATTAATCATGACATTCATAATACATATAAATGTATATTAATGTATACTTGTATAATTTAAGGAACCTAACAAATACTTAAAATTATCAGTGTCAAGTCCAAATAAATTCAAATGAAATAATTTTTAGATAGTTAAAAAAATCATACTAACGTTATCATATAAGATCAAACCTTCATATAATAATAAAATAATAATTAGAATTGACCTTAAATTTCCAGTAATTCGTCTAATAGTGGCCAATCTTGGATTTATTAATGGTCAAAAATTACCATACCCAAAAAATAAAATAATGATAAAAGAAAAGAAAAAAAACTATCATAAACATATTTTAAACCATTTATTTGTAAGTCATTTTATTTTTTACATACGGCATAAAAAATATCATACGTATATTTAATTTTCTTACAAATAAAATTTATTTTTATGGCAATGTTTAATTTTTGTACTATTCGGTTTGTTTCTAAACATTCTTCCAATAATTTAATCCAAAATAAAATAAACAAAAAAAATTGGCTTATTTTTTAATCTTAATTTTGTAAAATACATATTAAGATATGTATTTTTTTAATTTTCTTTATATTTGTTGCAAAAGCAACGACTAATGTATAGCTATGTGTTCAAAAGGTGTTATAATAATAAAAATATATGATCATTAATTTTATTGAAATAGAAAGGTTAAAAGGACTTTTAAAAATAGTTTTATGTCATTGTGGAAACCAAAACGATAAGAATGATTATTAAATAATCCAATAATATAAAATAAAAAGAATGTGACCTTTAATTCAGATGTGTGATATTTAATTATTGTGAATAAATTGATTGATATTTTCTTTTAAAACAACAACAATAATAATAATAATAATAATAATAATAATAATAATAATAATAATAATAATGTTAATAAGAAAAAATTAATATAATTCATCATCTCATTTTATATGGATGTGTGAAGGGAGATAAACTCAACTAAAAATAAAGTGATAAGAATGAGAGAAAAAAACTATGAGAGAGAAACATATAGATGTGTGGCATGAGAGAGGGCTCCAAATGACACGTCAACCAATAATATAACAATAATATTAATAATAATAATAATAATAATAATAATAATAATAATAACTTTTTGTAAAATTTTACAAATTATAAGTTAAAGTGAAAACCAATATAATTAACATTCATAGATACCTGCTCAAAGAGAAAATTAAACACAAATAACTTTAGAGGTGTTAACCCCTAATACTTTAATTTAGAGAGCAAAAGTAAAAGATTAGCTGGACACTTCTTGATACAAATTAGTAATTTAGATTAGCTGGACACTTTTTGATACAAATTAGTAATTTAGACTTCGTGATCTTTATTAATCAAATATTTGATTGTTGAAGAAGACCCCAACCAACACCTAATCTTGGACTGCTGGATTTAATCATCGTCGTAGTGAACAAAAATAAGCTAAGTATTATTTTAAAGATACATTACAAAATAAAAAGTGAAGTAAAAATTACAATACAAAATCAAAAAAAAAAATGTAGCATATAAGAAGAGTAATATAAAATAAAATTAAAAAGGATATACGTATCATATATGAGATGTTAGGAGGCAAGCCAAATATAAAGACTTACAATCAAATCAAATTGTGTACAATAATTCTACAAAATCCATACAACAAATTATGTATTTATATATGGGATTTTACCTATTAATAGGATAATAAATCTTATTAGAAAGTGTAACCATAATTTTGGTAATTAAAAACCGTCATTAAAAACTATAACGTTTGTAACTACAATAAGAGTAATTATTATTATAATAGTAACCAAAATATTCTAATAATTTTTTTTGTATAATATAATATAACCATTATGAAATATAATAATAATTGTTAATTATTTCATGTTTAGTAACTGCAATAAGAATAATAATTACTATGAATTATAATTTTCTATAAAGTGTAATTATTTTTTATGACTTTTTTAAATTCGCACTAAATAAGTATGTATAGAGAAATAGTTATTAATAAAATATAATCATTGAATCTATTTTGAATTTTAAAAATAAAAAAATTTAACCATAAAATATATAACATTGTAAAATTCAATTTAAAAACGGAACAAAAAAAATCATAAATCTAAACATAAAATATTTAGGAAACAAATAATATTAGTTATAGTATATATTTTGTAATAGTTATAATTAATATCCTTTACTTTGAAGAAATAATTATCTTTATATTTTTTAATAGTTATAATTTTTAACTACTTCATTATAATAATTTTATATATTGATATTTTATAATTAAATTAAAATGTGGAAATCAATATCCTTTATTTTGAGGAATTAAATATTATTATTATTGAATAAATATTTTCTATAAAATAAAATTTTATTAAAGTGTAATTATTTCTTTAAAAACGTAACAAAAAAAAAATCATAAATCTAAACATAAAATATTTAGGAAACAAATAATATTAATTTTAATATATATTTTTGAATACTTGTAATAATATCCTTTACTTTGAAGAAATAATTATATTTATACTTTTGAATAGTTAAAATCTTTAACTACTTTATTATAATAATTTAATATATTTATATTTTATAATTAAATTAAAACAATATGTAGAAATTAATATGATTTATTTTGAAGAATTAAATATTATTAGGCTTAATTGCAACTTTGGTCCCCCTATTTTGTCTTTTTCTCGATTTTAGTCCCCCCATTTTTAAAATCACGATTTTGGTCCCCTTTTGAGTTTTCTATTGAAAAAGAGATAGGAATTAAGCCATATTATTATTTAAAAATCAAGAAAAAGACAAAATAGAGGGACTAAAGTTGCAATTAAGCCATATTATTATTATTATTATTATTATTATTATTTTTTTTATTATTTTTATTATTTTTATTTTTGAATAAATTTTTGCTATAAAATAACATTTTATTAAATTGTAATTATTTTTTAAGAATTTTTTTTATCTGTAATAAATACTAAGTATAAAGAAATGTAAAAAAATATAATCTTCATATTAAACAGAATAATTAAAAGAGAATAATTAAAAAATAATAATTAAAAGATAATTTGGATTATAAGATATAATAATGTTAGTTGAATATAATAGTGTTAATTAAAAAAATTATATTATTATTATTATTATTATTATTATCATTATTTGATAATTAAAAATTGTTTTTTTATAAAAAAAATGAGAATTAGGATATGAGATATAATAGTATTAGTTGAATATATTATTTTATTATTATTATTATTATTATTATTATTATTATTGTTATTAATTGTGGTAGTTAGTTATTATATTATATTATTGTTATTATTATTATTATAATTATTTTAATATTTTTAATAGTTAGATATTAATTATTATTATTATTATTATTATTATTATTATTATTAATAGCGATGATTTAGTTTAGTATTATATTCTTATTTATTTTATTATAGAGTTTGTATAATTACGATTCGTATATAAAATTATTATCAAATGACAATTATCTACATATTATTATTTTAATATTTTTATTAGTTAGATATTATATTATTATTATTTATTATTATTATTATTAATGATGGTTTAGTTTAGTATTATATTATTATTATTATTTATTTTAATATATAGAGTTTGTATAATTAGGGTTTTATTTAAAATTATTATCAAATGACATGTGGCGAGAATTGTTACCAAGAAGACATGTGGCTAGGGTTGCCATCATGACTTCTTTGCATTTATATTAAGTAGATATATATATATATATATATATATATATATATATATATATATATATATATATATATATATATATATATATATATATATATATATATATATATATATATATATATATATATATATTTGTTTTTATATATTTAGATACTAGTAGAAGACCCGTGCGTTCGCACGAGTAAATCAAATTTTAAGATGAATAACGCATTACAAATGTAAAAAAAGAAGTTTAAAATTCGAATGAGGAATGTTAATCTAAGATTAACCAAATATAATATAGCTGAAATGAATCTACATATAGTAGCTAAAAAACATGGAAATGTCATAATCATTTATATCTTAGGTCATTTGATAAGGATGGGTTGTTGGTGATATACCATTGTTATTATAAAATTACTAATAACTGTAAATATTTAAAAATATAAATGTAGTAAATATTTATAAATATCTTGTTGATTTAAATAAAAGGGTATCGTGGTGATAGTGACCTGTAAAAATAGTGATTTACAGTGGTAAAATATATATGAGTCGATAAATTTCATATATCTAATATGAGTTGATAAATTCAATGTCTAATATCTATAAATATTTATAAATATAACTAATAAGTATAAATATTTACAAATATTTTGTTGGTTAAAATAAACAATGTATTTTAGTGATAGTGATCCGTAAAAATAGTGAGTTTCAATAAGAAAATCCATAAGAATTGGTCAAATTTATAACTATCACTCCCGTTGTTTCCCTAGAATATAATAAATTGATAGTTTTAGTGATATCACTCAATTATTTCCTTAAAATTTAAAATATCACTCTCATTTTTTTAAAATTTATAAATATCACTCTCAATTGTATTAAATTAAAATACAAAATTAAAAAGTGGATACGAAGAAATCTTTATTTTTTACATTTAAAAATAAAGATTTTGTATCTCAAATAAAAATAATTGTCAATTAAAATAAAATATATATTACATTAGTAGTGACCCATAAAATAAAAAAGTTAATTGTCTGCGAAGCTATTAAATATTCTTCAATTTAATAAAATAAATTATTAATTTTATTAAATTTAAGAAATAGATTAATTATTATTTTGAGTAATAGTAAATAAATAGAATTAATTAAATATATTGTAAAGTAAAATTTTCAAACTTAAATTTATGTAGATGTCAACCTTTTTTTTTCATTAAACTATATTAAATTGAATTACTAACAAAGATTTTGAAATAAAATAAAGAGATAAAATATTTAATTCATATATAATGCTAAATTATGCAATTTTTTATCATCTTAAAAATGTCTATATTTATTACAATTAAAAATACTCAAATTTCATCATTCTACTATATTTTTCGATGCCAATAGTTATTTTAATTAAAGTTAAGTTACAGAAAAATATAAAAGCATCTATTATAAATAATGGGCATGTTTGTTTTAAAATAAATAGTAAAAAAATGGAAAAGAATATATATATATATATATATATATATATATATATATATATATATATATATATATATATATATATATATATATATATATATATATATATATATATATATATATATATATATATATATATATATATATATATATAAACTTTGAATTTAATAATTTATATATTCTGATATACTAAATTAATGAATTTAAGTACAATTTTAATGTCCAAATGTAATTGTATAATATCAATTCACTATTTAAGTAGAGTTATATCTATCAATTATTCTACTATAAATGTTACAATTTTTTTTCTAATTAAAATGCATTAAACTGAATTAATAGCAAAGATATTATCAATAATTTTAATTAAAGTCAAATATATAAAATATTTGAAAATCAAATGAATAAATATAGTGATTTAGGAATAAATCGAGCAATAGACATTGAAAGCATATTATATAAGTAGCTGTGGCATAAACATAACTATGTCACAGAGGAAACTTGTCAGAAACTTAAATCCCATGGACGGCTTTGAGATGGCAGCAGAGATATCGACAACAAAGTAGAAGGGTAAGAATGATACTGCTGATAGCTCTTCCAACTCCTTCACCTATAGAGAGATTCACAAGAAGGAAATGCACCAAAGAAATCCGATACAAATTACTGACAAAATCTTAAAACAACCACAAAATTAACCAATTTAGTAAATAACAATGGTTCAATTAAAAGAGATGGTCTGTATTATTTTTCATGACCTGGATTGCTGTCTTGAATCTTGCATCTGTGCAGTGATTGTTGTCTTTATTATTTCTCATTGTTTTGTTTACTACAACGGCTAACCGATAAAGGGCACTGCTAAACTGATAGTGAATTTGTAAAATTGTAAAACTGATAGTAAACTTGTTTTATTATGTCTAAACTGTAGTACAGCTAAAACACTGCTTTATCCATCTATTGTAGCAGTTGTTCATATCACTTTTGCTTTTTGGTCCAATTATATTTGAAAGAAAATTACCATAAAATGATTGTGTGTCTAGCAGCTCCTTCAGAAACTGGGGACTTTATCCATCTATTCCTTTGATAATTCTGCAGGCTTCCATCCTCGGATACATGTGATCCATTTTTATTCTCCAACCTATCATTGCTGCTAACACCATCCGATAGCATAGGTCTTAATGAAAGTCAAGCAAATTTTATAGTGTAGTCATCAATTGAAAGACTAATGAAGCTTTTAGGATATGATCCAGGTTCTTGATTTCATCCGCATATATTATTTAAATTTTAAAAGTTCAAGCATACCAGTTCAAGCACATTGTATCCTCTGCCATCTCAAAGAGTCTTCAACTTCACCACCAGCTTCCAAGGGCTTTATGCATATACACTTGAGTGAGATGCAAGTGCTTTATGTATTCTCCAGAGTAATATTGTTGTATCTTGGGATCCTGACACCAGGTGGTTACTATCGGATGAAAGGCCGAGGCAAGTTACTGGAGCACGGGGCGCATTGGCTGTTTCCAAGATTCTGGTTCCATCAGAGGATATCACCCTAAATACTATTATCAGCATGCCCACCTAATCAAAAGTCAAATTTTCAGGTTAGAAACAAAATACCTAGCCAGTGCCCAGTACAATTAGCAAGTACCACTCAAACAAAAAATAAACTTTTCAAAATAGATGCATAGTTGAATTATCTGTTTAAAATTGTGGCTAAAATTAATATACAGGATGCTGGAATAAGTGTACAATTTGTTTTTCCACTGCTTCAATTAATTTAAATTTTCCTGTGTAAAGGTGTAAATTCTGTGTGACTATACTTAGATCACACTCCTTGTATTTATAATGGTATTACAAAACTCATACTCCAGTCCAATTCAAATGCAGTCCTAAAAGCTAGCATACATAAGCCGAACTCGGTGCCCATTCATTACCAATTACACGTCATTCGACATCTACATTTTAGAGGCAAACATTCAACCAAAATCTAAAACTAAAACACTCCCACAAAATTATTTTTTCACTATTTTAAACAGCCATAATTATAAATGTTTTATCAACTAATGTAAGTGTCATTGCATAAATTGTTAATGCAATAGATAGGCATCAGACATTTGAGAAAATATAGTGGAAATAAATATTAGTTTATCATGGTTGAGAAAATACAGTGGATCCAAACCATGAAGGATCCAAATTTCATTAGACATATGTGATTCATTAGACATATGCAGACCTAGTACAATGACAATCTTATCCAATGCATAAATCATCTACTACTATTATGATGTGGAAACCTAGTAATGTATATCTTTTATCTTTTCTGGAAATTAAAAACTTTAACAGATGTATCAAAACTACCAAAGAATAAGATATTAAATGCAATAAGGACTATCATTAAAAGACCCACAGACAATATTCTGGTGATTTTCTAATCATATCCAAGAGTTGCAGATATATACTCTCTCACAGTGCCTTGGAATCCTGGTCCCACAATTGTTGTTTCCACATAACCAAGCTGAGATGTTATAATGTCCATTGAACAGGGCAGATATAATAGAACCAAATCCACCACCCCGGAATACTGAGACATCATAATTATTGTCATATTATTAGTTTTTAGAAGCTGATAGAAAAGTGACTGTTGGTTCAAAAAAATTTAAGTATAACATTACTCACCGCTTTTGGGATAAGAAAACCGGAAAAAGATTCTACAGGGAGTAAACAGCTGAAGAAATAACAGCAGCTAGCTATTGTGAAGCTGTAAAACCATTTGCCATCATTCCGTAGAATTGATTCTAGTGAAGTAGAATTGATTTTGACAACTATGAATGTTCATCCAAAAAGAAAATTCATAAAGTTAATAACAAACAAAACAGTAAACTTGAAATTGAATTAAACACAACAAATTAAACAAAGATTCAAAGCAAGAAAAAAACTAACTAATAACAGAACAAATACCCAAATTAGAACTGAAAAGACTCTTCCAATGTGAATTTTCAGAATCAAAGGCCCATTGAGAAAGCATTACCATTCTTCACGCTGGATTTATGTCCCTATTAACAACAGGTTAGTTTCAGCTTTAGCATAAGATCAAAGGCTTTAAAATTAATGGGTCAAACAAAAATGATATGCATAGAAAAGTTATCCTTATGCTCTAGCCTCTCAGCAACATAAAATCAATGGCATATTCATACAACACTGTTGTCGATGGCTGATGGCAGAAGGGCAAAAAATCACAAGATAAACACATCATTGCTGCCTGTAGTGTAGTTGTCGTCCACAAATTTTTTTTTGCTATTTCAACATCAAAAGCTGATAAAAGAGAAAAAACATACCTTGAGGAACTAAACCCCAACCAAGAGATTCAAAGAAAACGAATTACCTTTAGGAACTAAACCCCATCCAAGAGATTCAATGTCCAAGCTTGAAACTAATCGAGCAGAAGCAACAGCGCTGTACAACGGTAACATTGATGTTAGAACAAGATTTGTTCTGATCAATATTCTTAGTTTTGATGATAACAAGGATATGAATTTTGTATGAGATAATGTGGTACTCTAATACTATGCAATTTCCGTTTCAGGAATTATACAAAGAGTATGCACAAAATCAACGCAAGAAGCACTGACTCAGAAGGTTCAGCATGCAACATCAGAACGTGGTTTGGCAAGACATCAGAAGATGGTCAAGCAGAATCAGAACATGGGTCTATGGAAGCATCAGAAGAACTTGAGATCAGAAGCAGAAGCACTGAAGTTCTCATGGTATCACTTTCAGAAGCACTTCAAGGTCAGAAGACAAGAAGATGCTTTGCACCTAGCTGTTTGACTCTGATGATATTCAAGCGTTGTTTACACAAACGTCAGATCAGAAGCAAGTACTAGACTGGCAGGCTACGCTGACTGACAAAAGGAACGTTAGAAGCTATTAAAGGCAACGTCAGTAGACACAGCGGAAATAATGCTCGAGGTAGTTGACAAAAGAGTGAAACATTAAATGCAATGTTGTACGGATTACGCAAAGAATTAAATGCTCCCAACGGTCATCTTCTCAAGTGCCTATAAATATGAACTTCTGATGAGAAGCAAAGGTTAACGTATTACAAACTCTGAACCAACTTGCAGAAACGCTGTTCAAATCCAAAGCTCTCAAACTTCATCATCAAGCTCACTACATTGCTGTTGTAATATCTTAGTGAGATTTAAGCTTAAACTTAAGAGAAAATCACAGTTGTGATAATAGCTTTATAAGAAGCATTGTAACTCTTAAAAGAATTTGTTTACATTAAGTTGTAAGTTCTAGAGTGATCAGGTTGTTGATCAGTATACTCTAGCAAGTCTTAGAAGTTGTCTAAGCAGTTTGTTCCTGGAGTGATCAGGTTGTGATCAGGATACTCTAGAAGACTTAGAGTGTTTCTAAGTGGAAAACCATTGTAATCAAGTGTGATTAGTGGATTAAATCCTCAGGTGAGGTAAATCACTCCAAGGGGGTGGACTGGAGTAGTTTAGTTAACAACGAACCAGGATAAAAATCATTGTGCAAATAGTTTTTTATCTTACAATTTTTAAAGCTACACTTATTCGAACCCCCCTTTCTAAGTGTTTTTCTATCCTTCAATTGGCATCAGAGCGCCGGTTCTAAGGTGCAAGCACTTAACCGTGTTTAGAAAAGATTCAGGAAGAGAAAAATGCTTCAGTAAAAGATGGCTGGTGAAATTCCAACAAACACACTTACATCTACATCTGGCTCTGCTGAGCAATACAATGGAAATGGTAACAATGGTTAAACTAGACCACCAGTATTTGATGGTGAAAACTTTGAATACTGGAAAGATAAACTAGAAAGTTACTTTCTTGGTCTAGATTGTGACTTATGGGATCTTCTGGTGGATGGTTACAAACATCCAGTGAATGCTACTGGCGTAAGGCTTACAAGACAAGAAATGAATGATGATCAAAAGAAGCTTTTCAAAAATCATCATAAATGTAGGACTATTTTGCTGAATGCTATCTCTCATGCTGAGTATGAGAAGATATCTAACAGGGAAACTGCCCATGATATATATGAGTCATTAAAAATGACCCATGAAGGAAATGCTCAAGTCAAGGAGACCAAAGCTCTTGCTCTAATCCAGAAATATGAAGCCTTCAAAATGGAGGACGATGAAGATATTGAGAAGATGTTCTCAAGATTTCAAACGCTAACTGCTGGATTAAGAGTTCTGGACAAAGGTTACACCAAGGCTGATCATGTAAAGAAGATCATCAGAAGCTTACCCAGAAGATGGGGCCCAATGGTGACTGCATTCAAGATTGCAAAGAATCTGAATGAGGTTTCTTTGGAAGAGCTAATCAGTGCCTTGAGAAGCCATGAGATAGAGCTGGATGCAAATGAGCCTCAGAAGAAAGGTAAGTCTATTGCATTAAAATCTAATATTAAAAAATGCACTAACGCTTTTCAGGCTGAAGAAGTAGATTCTGAAGAATCAGAATCAGAAGAAGAAGATGAACTGTCCATGATCTCCAGAAGGGTAAACCAACTCTGGAAGAGCAAACAAAGGAAGTTCAAAAGCGTCAGAAGTTCAAAGAAATTTGAACGAGGAGAATCTTCTAGTGGCAGAAGTTCTGACAAGAAGAAAGTTGTCTGCTATGAGTGCAATGAGCCTGGACACTTCAAGAGTGAATGTCCAAAACTTCAGAAGGAGAATCCCAAGAAGAAGTTTCATAAGAAGAAAGGTCTTATGGCAACATGGGATGATTCTGAATCTGAATAAGAATCAGACTCTGAAGGAGAGCAAGCCAACTTTGCATTGATGGCCACAGTGGATGATGAATCAGAATCTACATCAAAATCAAATTCTGAAGAGGTATTTTCTGAACTATCTAGAGGTGAATTAGTTTCCAGCTTGACTGAACTTCTGGAACTCAAGGCTCACCTTAGTATCAAATACAAAAAGCTGAAAAAGCAATTTGAATTTGAAACTAAGAAGTTGGAATCGGAAAATTCTGAACTGAAGGAAAAAGTTTTAAAATTATCCAAAAATAGTGGATCTCCTTCTGAATCAGAAAAATCCATTCCTAGTCTAAATCATATTCTGAAAGAATATGACTCGAGCTTCAGAAAGTTCCTATCTAGAAGTATTGGCCGAAGTCATCTTGCTTCTATGATATATGGTGTTTCTGGAAACAGAAGGTTTGGCTTTGGCTATGAGGGTGATACCTCACATAAATTTGAACCTATTGATGATCTGAAAATCACATACAAGCCATTGTATGATCAGTTAAAATATGGCCATGCACATGATATTAGGCTCACTTCACATGCATAGAGTTTTAACACTGTACACACCAAGAAGCATGTGACACAACCTAAGAAATCTCATGCTGTCAAACCTAAAGAATATCATGCTGTTCCTCCTGTTAACTATTATGCTAAACCCAAGTTCAATCAGAATTTGAGGAAAACTAACAAGAAAGGGCCCAAGAAATTGTGGGTACCTAAGGAGAAGATAATTTCTGTTGCAGATATCCTTAGCTGCAAAGAGGACAAACCACAAAATGTCATGGTACCTGGACTCTGGGTGCTCGCGACACATGATGGGAAGAAGGTCTACGTTCCAAGACCTGGTGCTTAAACCAGGTGGAGAAGTCAAGTTTGGAGGAGATCAGAAGAGCAAGATTATTGGCTCTGGAACCATAAGTTTTGGTAACTCTCCTTCCATAACTAATGTACTTCTTGTAGAAGGATTAACGCATAACTTATTGTCCATAAGTCAATTAAGTGACAATGGTTATGATATAATCTTTAATCAAAAGTCTTGCAAGGCTGTAAGTCAGAAGGATGGCTCAATCCTATTTACAGGCAAGAGAAAGAACAACATCTATAAGATTGATCTTTCAGATCTTGAGAAGCAGAAGGTGACTTGCCTTATCTCTGTTTCTGAAGAGCAATGGGTCTGGCATAGAAGATTAGGACATGCTAGTTTGAGAAAGATTTCTCAGATTAACAAACTGAATCTGGTCAGAGGACTCCCAAATCTGAAATATAAATCAGATACTCTTTGTGAAGCATGTCAGAAGGGCAAGTTCTCCAAACCTGCATTCAAATCTAAGAATGTTGTCTCTTCCTCAAGGCCATTAGAACTTCTGCACATTGATCTTTTTGGACCAGTCAAAACAGCATCTGTCAGAGGGAAGAAATATGGATTAGTCATCGTAGATGATTATAGCCGCTGGACATGGGTAAAGTTCTTAAAACACAAGGATGAGTCTCATTCAGTGTTCTTTGAATTCTGCACTCAGATCCAATCTGAGAAGGAGTGCAAAATCATAAAGGTCAGAAGTGATCATGGTGGCGAATTTGAGAACAGATTCTTTGAGGAGTTCATTAAAGAAAATGGTATTGCCCATGATTTCTCTTGCCCTAGAACTCCACAGCAAAATGGAGTTGTAGAGCGAAAGAATAGGACTCTGCAAGAAATGGCCAGAACCATGATCAATGAGACCAATATGGCTAAGCACTTCTGGGTAGAAGCAATAAACACTGCATGTTATATTCAGAATAGAATCTCTATAAGACCTATTCTAAATAAGACTCCTTATGAATTGTGGAAGAACAGAAAGCCCAACATTTCATATTTTCATCCTTTTGGATGTGTGTGTTTTATTCTGAATACTAAAGATCATCTTGGTAAGTTTGATTCTAAGGCACAAAAATGTTTTCTTCTTGGATATTCTGAACGCTCTAAAGGCTACAGAGTATACAATACTGAAACATTGGTTGTAGAAGAATCAATCAATATCAGGTTTGATGATAAGCTTGGTCTTGAAAAACCAAAGCAGTTTGAGAATTTTGTAGATATAGATATTGACATATCAGAAGCTGTAGAACCAAGAAGCAAAGCTCCAGAAGCTGAAAGTCTCAGAAGCAATGGATCAGAAGATCAAGTTGCTGCATCTTTAGAGAATCTCAGGATTTCTGAAGAGCCAACAGTCAGAAGATCTTCTAGACTCTCCTTAGCTCACTCAGAAGATGTGATCCTTGGAAAGAAAGACGATCCCATCAGAACAAGAGCATTCCTTAAGAACAATGCAGAATGTCAGTTAGGTCTTGTTTCTTTGATCGAGCCAACTTTTGTTGATCAAGCTCTAGAAGATCCAGGCTGGATAATTGCTATGCAAGAAGAACTGAATCAGTTTACAAGGAATGATGTATGGGATTTGGTTCCTAGACCAAAAGGACTCAACATCATTGGTACTAAGTGGGTGTTTAGAAACAAGCTTAGCGAAAAGGGAGAAGTGGTAAGAAACAAAGCCAGACTGGTGGCTCAGGGATATAGTCAGCAAGAAGGGATTGACTATACAGAAACCTTTGCACCAGTGGCCAGGTTAGAATCTATTCGCTTATTGATTTCTTTTGCCACTCAACATAACATCACTCTGTATCAGATGGATGTTAAGAGTGCCTTCTTAAATGGTTATATAGATGAAGAAGTCTATGTCCATCAACCTCCTGGTTTTGAAGACTCCAAGTCTCCAGAATATGTTTTCAAACTTAAGAAATCATTGTATGGATTGAAGCAAGCTCCCAGAGCTTGGTATGAAAGATTAAGTTCTTTCCTTCTGGACAATGGTTTCACTAGAGGTCACGTGGACACAACTCTTTTCTGTAAAACATCTAAGAAGGATATTTTAATTTGTCAAATTTATGTTGATGATATTATCTTTGGAACATCTAATGTTTCACTTGGAAAGGAGTTTGCTAAGTCTATGCAGGCTGAATTCGAAATGAGTATGATGGGTGAACTCAAGTATTTCCTTGGGATTCAAATCAATCAAACTTCTGATGGAACCTATGTTCCTCAAACGAAGTATGTGAAAGAACTTCTGAAGAAGTTTAATCTTTCTAAAAGCAAAGAAGCCAAAACTCCTATGCATCCAACAAGTGTAATAGGTAAGGATGAGGTAAGTAAGAAGGTAGATCAGAAGTTGTACAGAGGTATGATTGGATCTCTTATATACTTAACTGCTTCTAGACCTGACATTCTATTCAGTGTTTGTTTGTGTGCTAGATTCCAATCAGATCCTAGAGAATCTCACTTAACTACTGTTAAGAGAATTCTGAGGTATCTGAAAGGTACTACTAACGTTGGTTTAGTCTACAGAAGATCTAAAGAATACAACTTAGTAGGATTCTGTGATGCTGACTATACTGGAGATAGAATTGAAAGAAAGAGTACTTCTGGAAGTTGTCAATTCCTTAGAATTCATCTGATCTCCTGGTACAGCAAGAAGCAAGCTACCATAGCTCTCTCAACTACAGAAGCAGAATATGTTGTTGCTGCTGGATGTAACACACAAATGCTATGGATGAAGAGTCAGCTAGAAGATTATCAGATTGTTTACGGTGATTTCCGGTAAACAACCGCTAGTCTTCCAAACTATAATAAATAAGATTTGGTTACTTGCAGGATCGACTAGATTGATCCTAGGACACATAGTCAAGAAGATTGTCATCAATGTTTATTCGAATCGTATTCATTATTTGTCTTCTTCAATAGGCGTTGTTCGATTAACAGAACAAATAGTCTTGACAATCACTTTGTTACATATAAATGTGACTTCAACGAAAAAATAAGTGACATAACATAGAAAATTAAAAGGACAATTGAAACGTAAAGAATCTTAAACTGCAGAAATGTAAAAGACTTTGAAAGTAAATAGCATGAAAGTAATTCGAAAGTAAATGACGTTAAAGTAAAGATACAGAAATGTAAATGACAAGAAATAAACGAAATGCAGTAATTCTGAAAGATATTTAAAAGCAAAGGATAATACACATGTATTAAAATGGTGGTGTCATACGTACATTTTCTCAGCGAACTCTTTCTCTTAACGCTTGATACTTGAGTAAATATGTGAGTGATTTGTACAAAATGAACACACAGAATCCTAACATTAAGACTCCTATTTATACTAGTTTCGACCTTAACGGTCCTATACTAATCTGCTGCCACGTTTCTCATAAGGACTTCCAGCGATGCCATCTGTTACTGGACAGTTACGAAACCGTCTTCGAATTTCAAATCTTCCCGCCTGAGTCCGTCTTCGACGCGTGGCAGTGTATTAAAAACACTACGAAAAACACGCTAAGTAGTAATACTTGAATATATTTACAAATTCGTCTAAGTCCCCGAAGACACATACTTTTCACTAGCTTTCAGTATTCATTATCTTCATAGTGAACTTAGAAATATTTATTCTCGAAGCATGACCATCAGTAGTCATCCTTTTATTTTTAAGGGATGGCCATCAGTAACCATCTTTCCTTCGATTTTCTACCTCTTCGAAGGATAAATACTTCAAAACGAAATCTTCAGCTAACAAATTGCCCCCAATAAATGTCTGTTTCGAGAGTCAACAGAAATAGGCGTTTCTTGTCATTATAAGATTTCGTTCTTTATTGATCTTTGAGAGTTCCAAGACTGCTGACTAACGTCATAATCATTGATGACCCTGTTTCCGAAACGTCTTGTCATTTTCAAAGATGTCTTCTCATAACTCACATTCCCACGTTTTAACCTTACTTCTTGATCATTACTCCTACATGCTAGGAGTGAAGCTATCTCTTATTCGACCGCCGTTGGATTAAATCACCAGCCGCCACGTGTTCTTTGGATTTTACCCAAAAGATTTAAAAAGGGTTTCCGTTAAACCTTTAAATACTTGGTCTTATACTTCTACACAAACTTTCATTCCTATTTCTTCATCTTTTTTCAAAGAAAACCAAACATCTTCAATTTCTTCAAAATCTTGCTCTCTTAATCAGAAATTTCTCTATGGCTTCATCTTCAAATGTTCTTCAACCTGCTCTGAAGCTCCAATCAACAATACGGTCTGGGGAACAAGAGCACGTTCAAAACCCTAACACCGAAGAAATACGCGCTATTTACGCTTCCCAGGTAATCATTCCTGTAACTCGGTGAACTGACTTTTATTTTTAGTATGCAACAATGTTGCGGTGAGCATGAGTCGCCATCGACTTTTATTTTATCCAATGTTAGGAAAGGTAAAAAGTACAGAAAAAGACCTTTTGAAAAGAAAACGGGCTCGGGGGGTAAGTTATGAAAAGGGAAGGTGCAAGCACCCTTTTCATCCGTAGTTATCTACGGGCTCTTAACTTGCTTAGCTCATGTTTGTTTGTTTGTTTTGAAAGGAACATAAGGACTTTAGCGTAAATGCGTAGCCTTAGTTTTTTTGAAATAGTAGTGAATAGATGTTCTTTTATTGAGCTAGGCAGGTTAAGAGCACTACCCTAACTACTTGGTCCTTTTCTAAACTTTTTACGATTCCCAGGATCATCCATACTATATAGAAGTAGGAAATCCTTGTTATATTGGACGTGCGGGTCATCGAAGGGTCATCAAGTGGTCATAGAAGGCAACTTATGAGGATACTTTAGCATTTCGAAGGGACTATCATCATTTAATCAAAGGCAACATCGAGGGACAAGATCATTTTTACCGTAGGCAACTCGAAGGGTCTATGATCTTTTATGATGATTTTTATTCGTAGGTAACCCTGCTAAGAGTATCCTCACGTTCGAGGGACATGACCGTTTAATTTGTAAGGCAACAAAGAGGGGCGTACCCTAGAGGTGAGTGTGTGCGGCAATCACGTGTGTTAGATTCAATTATTTATTATCTTGAGTTAGTTGGCTATGTTCAATTTTAGTCTTTCCATGCAATCCTATTAACCATACATCTAACAGTTAATATTTGTACAAAAAATTAAAATACGGAAAGTAGAGTTCCTACACTATTACATGGCTTCGGGAGGGGGATTACAAATTGCCAAACGGGAATAAAAATTATTACAATTATTACAAAACCAAATGAAAATGAAAAGACAAATGTTCAAAAAATGAAATGGAGACTGTAGATGTCTGTAAAAGTCCGAAAGCCTCAAGTGTAGTACCTTATAATCAAAATAAAATATTAGTGACAATGCATAAAATAATAGATGAATAAATGACAAAATAAAACACGGACAAATATTGATAAGAAAAAAAATTTAATTAAGAGAAAGTTGAAATTAATCCATAAGACTCTAAAAAATGTTAAAAAGAAATAAAGAGAAAATTAAAGTATCTAATTACATGACTACTAAATAATTTAAAGGAAAAAAGTTTTACATTTTGAATAATAGATAGGCAAGAACTAATGTTACAATAAAACACATTAAATGAATTAAATTATTAATTGAAATAAATAATAGAAATGTTAAAACAAAAAATGAGGAAGAAAAAAAAAGTAGATGAAACAAGGACCAATTCTTTCTCCTGTAGCTTCCACGATTCGTAAAAACAAAGGATTTAAAAATGCTTTCCTTGTCTTTTCAACTATACCACAAACCAATGGTTACGTGACACATGGCTATTATTTAGAATACAAAACAAAATAAATATAACCAATATATGCATCAGGCGTGAGATAATAAAAAGCATTTTTTTTCAGATTTTTGGTTTTCTTCTATTTCATGCTTCCTCTCTTCTTCATGTCCTGAAAAACAAAAACAAATAGAAAATTGCAAGTGATTTTTGGTGTCGATTATGTGGCTGACTTTGTTGGTTTTGTAGTAAAAGGTTTGTTAGTGTGAATGGATCTGAAGGTGTTGGTTTTGTTAGAGATTGAATTGATGAAGTTTGATTTGACGATATAGATTTTTCGGTGAGGATAATGAATATTGGTTTTGTGTGAAAGTTTTGCTTATGGTAATGGAATGGTTTTTTTTTTAGTGAAGGATTGTTGTTATTGTGGGATCTATAAACTTGTGGTGTGAGGATTTGAAAGGGTCAATTGTTAGTTCTCGAAATATGGCTCTTGTACCTCTTTTTATAGTCTCAAAATCAAGTCACAAATGGTATAGAACAACCAAATTATTAGCATTATGACCTTTGTCCACCACTTTAATCTTTTCTTCAATTTTGTTGATATTTTGTCTTGGGAATTTTGGAATGCTTGGAGATTTTGTCTCTACATGTTTTGGAAAGTTTTTGAAATTTACTAATAACATAATTATAAAAAAAAATTCTACTATTAGTAATAAAAACTAAGGAAAAAGTGACAAAAAAAAAATTGTTTGATTCTTTTTTATTTTATAACAATTTTTGGTTATTTTTGTGAATAAAAAGTGGGGGGGAAAAAAACATTTTTTTTTTTTTTAAATAGTGAATAAAGAAATACAAAAATGACATTTAAATAATAAATTTTTTTTGTGATTTTTTTTGAATAAAAAGTGAAATGTTAGAACTAAGGTTAAAAACAAAAGAAAAAGGAAAAATGTTAGCTGTAAGATTCGAACCTATGACCTTGTACTTGTAAACCTTACCTCCTTACCAATTGTGCTATATTATTTATTCGAAATAAAAAGCCAATTGAAAGTTTATGAAGCATCGGTCAGCATTTTGCTATTTATTAAAATATAACAATTTAAGGGTAAACTATTATATTTTTAAAATAGACTTTAAACCGAATATTTATAAAAATTCAGAATGTCAAATGTAAATGAACCCGATATTTTATAAAAATCCAATTTTTGAAATAGTTTTGAATTTTTTAAAAGTGTGGGCAAATTTTGGGGTATGACAGCTGCCCCTGTTCAATCTTCTTAAACCTGAAGATGTAGATTGGCTTGTGTGCCTATCGGAATCTGAAGGTGGAAGAGGATTGAACACTAGAATACCCAGAAATTTGCCCTTGTTGATGGGGGGACTTTTTTATGAGATGGGCTTAAAAATGCCATCCGGAGGTTGACAGAGAAATGTCTGAGATGGGCTTAGAGATGCCACCTAACTGAGATGCTTGTCAGCAACCTGGGGGGTCATGCTTCCCATGGCGCGTATATGATAGATCTTCAGAATGTTTGGGGTTCAAGCTTCCAAACGTATATCTGGAATAGAGATTCATAGATGTTCGGGGTTCGAGCTTCCGAAACATCTACCATAGAATTCAGATCAATCGGGGCTCAGGCTTTCGAAACATATCTGCCATAGATTTCAGAACATCCGGGGTTCAGGCTTCCAGAACGTTTCCGTTGTAGAATTCAGATTATCCAAGGTTCAAGCTTCCGGAACATATCTGTTGTAGAATTCAGATCATTCGGGGTTCAAGCTTCCGAAACATATCTGCCGTAGATTTCAGAACATCCGGGGTTCAGGCTTCCGGAACGTTTCTGTCGTAGAATTCAGATTATCCGGGGTTCAAGCTTCCGAAACATATCTGCTGTAAAATTCAGATCATTCGGGGTTCAAGCTTCCGAAACATATCTGCCGTAGATTTCAGAACATCCGGGGTTCATGCTTCCGGAACGTTTCTGTCGTAGATTTCAGATTATCCGGGGTAAAAGCTTCCGGAACATATCTGTTGTAAAATTCAGATCATTCGGGGTTCAAGCTTCCGAAACATATCTGCCGTAGATTTCAGAACATCCGGGGTTCATGCTTCCGGAACGTTTCTGTCGTAGATTTCAGATTATCCGGGGTTCAAGCTTCCGGAACATATCTGTTGTAGAATTCAGATCATTCGGGGTTCAAGCTTCCGAAACATATCTGCCGTAGATTTCAGAACATCCGGGGTTCATGCTTCCGGAACGTTTCTGTCGTAGATTTCAGATTATCCGGGGTTCAAGCTTCCGGAACATATCTGTTGTAGAATTCAGATCATTCGGGGTTCAAGCTTCCGAAACATATCTGCCGTAGATTTCAGAACATCCGGGGTTCATGCTTCCGGAACGTTTCTGTCGTAGATTTCAGATTATCCGGGGTTCAAGCTTCCGGAACATATCTGTTGTAGAATTCAGATCATTCGGGGTTCAAGCTTCCGAAACATATCTGTCGTAGTTTTCAGAACATCCGGGGTTCATGCTTCCGGAACGTTTCTGTCGTAGATTTCAGATTATCCGGGGTTCAAGCTTCCGGAACATATCTGTTGTAGAATTCAGATCATTCGGGGTTCAAGCTTCCGAAACATATCTGCCGTAGATTTCAGAACATCCGGGGTTCATGCTTCCGGAACGTTTCTGTCGTAGAATTCAGATTATCCGGGGTTCAAGCTTCCGGAACATATCTGTCAAGGATCTGGGGTTCAAGCTTCCAGACTGTATATTTGATAGAAATTGGTTTTGTAAATGATATTTTCATGACCGGTTGGTCGACCTGAAAGGAAAAGTTAGCTTTTGTGCAATGTCATGATGCATGTAATGTATTGTATGTTTTTTGAAATGAATGAGAGTGTTATGCATATGCCACGAGGTGTATGATGTATGAATGCAAAATATTGTTAATGACGACAACAGATTGTAGCAGTGTTTTGCGAGGAAAATAAATCCCTAACTGTTCAGCGCCTTTGAGAGATTATTTGAATCTCGACTTGACTGCCCCAGATGAATTGGACAATAACATGTCATGCCCCCTGTACATATTGGCATTTTAACCAAATGAGTCATTCGTAGGAAATAATTCTGCTTTTGACGTGCTTTTGAAGCGACTCTGTTTGTAGGGAGAGCTTCCTGAGATTTGTGCTGTTATAAGCAACCTGCCCCAGTATCATGAGTTTAGGAACAATGCCTCTGATTGATCCGGGTTGAAGGTAGTTTCAACTATGCTTGGGTGAATGCTCATGGTCGTTCAACAGTTTTGAGACATCCCTTGAATCTTGACCTGATTGCCCTAGATTGACTGAACTATTACTCAATAGAGTATCCAACTGCTTTTGTGCCCCTGAGGGTGATCAGTATTTGAGATGTTCTCGCTCGAACTCAACGGAGTTCTGAAGACAATTTGTCTCTTGAGAGGATTAGACCTCTCATCTGCAGCTCATGACGGAAGCTTTCCTGGTGTCAAATACTTGTTCATATGCAAAGAATGTTTAGTATGAGAAACATAATTTTAATGCAAAGTTCATGTTTGTCTTGAAGTTTAAAAAAGGAAGTTTTTTTTTGGAAAGGATGTCGAAGCATCGATTTTTTTTTGAAAGGTGGTGTGATACCAACTCAAGCGTTTAGCAAAACTCCTAGGAGTCGGTTTACCGTATTCTTGTTTACAGTATGCTTTCGAATTAACCCTGCTTCAATTAGGACTTTTGAGGGTTGTAACGTGGCCAGGTTCACAGTTTTAGAAAAAAGGATTTTTAGGCTCAAAATTTATTGGTGCCCACCCCCTTCGTGATGTTCTCCAACCTAAGTTCAGTTAACTCGATGCGAGTATTCATCCTTCAAAAGGAGTTTGGGACGATTGAGGAATCAATTAGGTATTTGGACATGGCAGTCACTTTACCTTTC
The DNA here is from genome assembly GCF_029867415.1 of Vicia villosa. Taxonomy (NCBI): domain Eukaryota; kingdom Viridiplantae; phylum Streptophyta; class Magnoliopsida; order Fabales; family Fabaceae; genus Vicia; species Vicia villosa. The sequence continues at coordinate 37,686,625 of NC_081181.1, read as the reverse complement.
ATATTTTGTGTCTGATCACATGACTTGTTCTTTGAATTTATAGTCACACGACTTTGCCGTTTTGTTGAGGATCTCTTTTTTGTTTCTCTAACTTTTGCCTGGACAAATTCTTTTGATTTTGATGTCCATCGGGATGCCCTTATTTTGCCTAAGTCGCTGGTTTTCAAGTTTGTTGACTTAGCAGGATTTTTTTTTTGTATTCATTCTTTTCCCTTTTTTTTGAACAAGTCGTATAATCCTGAGACGTCTTCGATTTGTTGGAAAGATTGTGACTGCCTCATTTCTTGGTCGACGAGGGATAACCGTTGTGGTATTAACTTTCCTCATCCTTTTGAAAGATAACCATTGTTGTATCCTTAGATGCTTGCTCCTGATGAATTTTGAACGCTCAATCAGGTTAACTGAACACTACCCTGCCCCTGGGTTAAATGCGGGGTTTTTTCGTAATGAAAAGAAACTCCTACTTCAAGGCTCAAAGGGGTTGGCAAGGGATTAACTTCCTTATATCTCCAGTGTTTGGGGATTTGAAACAATGCCTGTACATCATCAACAGGGTTTTACTCGAAAGCATACCATTTGAGATTATAGGTATTATGTGTTCGTCATTCTCCCTTCAGAGTCATCATGCTTTATCATTGAGAGTTTGGTATCACAAGCACATAAGAACATATTAGAGCGAGAGCAAATGAATTTTTTCAAGACAAACACATCCAATGCATCGTTATTATAGTTCAAAAACAAACAAGTATTGCATAGTATTGAACAAGAACAAGAAAGATTACGCATGAAAATGCATGAGAAATTACAAATTGCCAACATTGAGGAGATTTTCTCCGTATGGACTTATTGCTTCAGAAGGTCCATTGAGTCGAGGGAGAACTTCAAATCTGGCCTGCAGGTGTGAATATGATAACCTTTGCATCAATCAGGTCTTGTACTTTATCTCGGACTGGTTGGCAATTATCGATCGACTGACCAAGTGCCCCAGAGAGGAAACCAAACCAAGCGTTCGTATCTGAACTAAAGATTACTTCTAAGAAGAAGATTCTGACGAAGCCACAAAGGAGTTGTAAGTATCAAGCTTTAGGGATTTGAGGTAGAAAATGAGAAGCTCGTTGTCTGGAAACCTGTTATGCAATGATATGTATGCAAATGTATATGCAATGATTTCAAGGATCTTTTTGGAACCCAATTTGCAACATTGACATGTAGTTGCAGCTTTGTTGAAGAACTTCGACTTCCGTCTTTGAACGTCCTTCTTTAAGAATCAGGCTCACCATATCCAGTGGGTCATAGCCTCTGATTCGGGGTATGTCACTTTCGAGTTTGAAGGCATATGGCTAAAGGAAAATAAAATCCTCTTGCCCCTTGATAGGAACTGTACCCTTGAATTTGAAGGCATCTAGCTAGAGGAAAATAAATCCTCTTGCCCCTTGACAGAAGTTTATTGTACCTTCGAATTTGAAAAGCATCCGGCTAGAGGAAAATAAATCCTCTTGCCCCTTGATGGGAATTATACCTTTGAGTTTGAGAGCATCTGGCTAGAGGAAAATAAATCCTCTGGCCCCATGATATGAATTAAGGCTCTTAATAGTCCTTCCATAACAGTGCTTGGGAATTATGCATCCTAAATACTTAAGATCCCTGAAAAAGGTTAGTCAGCACGTTATGTAAAGGCATAGGGTAGTATGGACAAGTAAGTCCTACAAACAAAAACCTGCAAGGAGATCAAGTGGTTAGATAACAAACATGTCACACAAGAGTCCTTAGGTTTACAGCTTGCATGGAGTATGACCAGGTGATTACCCTTCCCCAATAGGTACTTCTAAGGATGAAATCAGCAACAGGTTCTACCAGTTACTCAGAATTGTCAGCCCCTCTAAAGCACCCTCGAACATGGTACATGCATACCACGCAATGGTACTTTAAGAAGAAACCTATCTGAGTTGTAGTATCGGGTCGCGACCATAACTTGGCATGCACCAAGAATAGCCCTCCCACTACGTTCCTAAAGGTTAAGATGGGTTAAAGGTGACTAAAGGTCCTTGAGCTCCGGCGCACCCAAAGATACATGCGTAAACCTCTCTCATGCAAAAGAGGTACACAATAACCAGTGGAGGCCTAACTCAAGCGCGAACTTCATTTTGACCAATCCCAAGCATGCACAAGGGAGGTCTCCATGACTATGCCGCTCCTATCTTAAAGTGCACTCGAATCCGGGTATAGGATTCATCTTCCACAAAACCCAAGCAACAATGAGAACTAAAGCAATCAAACAAACAAATTAGTGATCTAAGCCCTAAGGTAAACCCCTCTTTAAAAGTGTCCCCAGCAGAGTCGCCAGTTCTGTAACTCGGTGAACTGACTTTTATTTTTAGTATGCAACAATGTTGCGGTGAGCATGAGTCGCCATCGACTTTTATTTTATCCAATGTTAGGAAAGGTAAAAAGTACAGAAAAAGACCTTTTGAAAAGAAAACGGGCTCGGGGGGTAAGTTATGAAAAGGGAAGGTGCAAGCACCCTTTTCATCCGTAGTTATCTACGGGCTCTTAACTTGCTTAGCTCATGTTTGTTTGTTTGTTTTGAAAGGAACATAAGGACTTTAGCGTAAATGCGTAGCCTTAGTTTTTTTGAAATAGTGTGAAGAGATGTTCTTTTATTGAGCTAGGCAGGTTAAGAGCACTACCCTAACTACTTGGTCCTTTTCTAAACTTTTTACGATTCCCAGGATCATCCATACTATATAGAAGTAGGAAATCCTTGTTATATTGGACGTGCGGGTCATCGAAGGGTCATCAAGTGGTCATAGAAGGCAACTTATGAGGATACTTTAGCATTTCGAAGGGACTATCATCATTTAATCAAAGGCAACATCGAGGGACAAGATCATTTTTACCGTAGGCAACTCGAAGGGTCTATGATCTTTTATGATGATTTTTATTCGTAGGTAACCCTGCTAAGAGTATCCTCACGTTCGAGGGACATGACCGTTTAATTTGTAAGGCAACAAAGAGGGGCGTACCCTAGAGGTGAGTGTGTGCGGCAATCACGTGTGTTAGATTCAATTATTTATTATCTTGAGTTAGTTGGCTATGTTCAATTTTAGTCTTTCCATGCAATCCTATTAACCATACATCTAACAGTTAATATTTGTACAAAAAATTAAAATACGGAAAGTAGAGTTCCTACACTATTACATGGCTTCGGGAGGGGGATTACAAATTGCCAAACGGGAATAAAAATTATTACAATTATTACAAAACCAAATGAAAATGAAAAGACAAATGTTCAAAAAATGAAATGGAGACTGTAGATGTCTGTAAAAGTCCGAAAGCCTCAAGTGTAGTACCTTATAATCAAAATAAAATATTAGTGACAATGCATAAAATAATAGATGAATAAATGACAAAATAAAACACGGACAAATATTGATAAGAAAAAAAATTTAATTAAGAGAAAGTTGAAATTAATCCATAAGACTCTAAAAAATGTTAAAAAGAAATAAAGAGAAAATTAAAGTATCTAATTACATGACTACTAAATAATTTAAAGGAAAAAAGTTTTACATTTTGAATAATAGATAGGCAAGAACTAATGTTACAATAAAACACATTAAATGAATTAAATTATTAATTGAAATAAATAATAGAAATGTTAAAACAAAAAATGAGGAAGAAAAAAAAAGTAGATGAAACAAGGACCAATTCTTTCTCCTGTAGCTTCCACGATTCGTAAAAACAAAGGATTTAAAAATGCTTTCCTTGTCTTTTCAACTATACCACAAACCAATGGTTACGTGACACATGGCTATTATTTAGAATACAAAACAAAATAAATATAACCAATATATGCATCAGGCGTGAGATAATAAAAAGCATTTTTTTTCAGATTTTTGGTTTTCTTCTATTTCATGCTTCCTCTCTTCTTCATGTCCTGAAAAACAAAAACAAATAGAAAATTGCAAGTGATTTTTGGTGTCGATTATGTGGCTGACTTTGTTGGTTTTGTAGTAAAAGGTTTGTTAGTGTGAATGGATCTGAAGGTGTTGGTTTTGTTAGAGATTGAATTGATGAAGTTTGATTTGACGATATAGATTTTTCGGTGAGGATAATGAATATTGGTTTTGTGTGAAAGTTTTGCTTATGGTAATGGAATGGTTTTTTTTTTAGTGAAGGATTGTTGTTATTGTGGGATCTATAAACTTGTGGTGTGAGGATTTGAAAGGGTCAATTGTTAGTTCTCGAAATATGGCTCTTGTACCTCTTTTTATAGTCTCAAAATCAAGTCACAAATGGTATAGAACAACCAAATTATTAGCATTATGACCTTTGTCCACCACTTTAATCTTTTCTTCAATTTTGTTGATATTTTGTCTTGGGAATTTTGGAATGCTTGGAGATTTTGTCTCTACATGTTTTGGAAAGTTTTTGAAATTTACTAATAACATAATTATAAAAAAAAATTCTACTATTAGTAATAAAAACTAAGGAAAAAGTGACAAAAAAAAATTGTTTGATTCTTTTTTATTTTATAACAATTTTTGGTTATTTTTGTGAATAAAAAGTGGGGGGGAAAAAAACATTTTTTTTTTTTTTTAAATAGTGAATAAAGAAATACAAAAATGACATTTAAATAATAAATTTTTTTTGTGATTTTTTTTGAATAAAAAGTGAAATGTTAGAACTAAGGTTAAAAACAAAAGAAAAAGGAAAAATGTTAGCTGTAAGATTCGAACCTATGACCTTGTACTTGTAAACCTTACCTCCTTACCAATTGTGCTATATTATTTATTCGAAATAAAAAGCCAATTGAAAGTTTATGAAGCATCGGTCAGCATTTTGCTATTTATTAAAATATAACAATTTAAGGGTAAACTATTATATTTTTAAAATAGACTTTAAACCGAATATTTATAAAAATTCAGAATGTCAAATGTAAATGAACCCGATATTTTATAAAAATCCAATTTTTGAAATAGTTTTGAATTTTTTAAAAGTGTGGGCAAATTTTGGGGTATGACAATTCCCTTTGAACTTTCTGGAAAATCTCTCGCTTTTATGGGTCCATTACCAGGTGAAAATATCCCATCTCTGAATAGATTCTTCCCTGCTTATTACAAGACTAGACCATTAGTTAGCAAAATTAGGATAGATGAAGATGGTTGTTCTCCCTTAGGAAAATCTGCTAACATGGAAGAAACTCCCACTGAAACTCCTTTAGCTTTAGCGAAAATTAGGGTAAACTATATGACCAACTCTGTAAAAGTGTTTAGGTCAATTCCTTTGGCCAAGGATCCTGATTTGTACTATGCCTGGTTAGAAAAAGTAGAGAAACAGAAAGAATCCTTCTGGAAATCGTTAGGAATATACGATTTGATTCAACTGTCAAAGACAGGTTTAGAATACAACCAACCCATGTTAGTAGCAGCGGTTCACTTTTGGGATGCTTCTCACAACACTTTCCATCTTCCTTGTGGAATGGTTACCCCTACTCTTTTTGATGTGGCTGCGATTACAGGACTTCGACCAACTGGCGAAACCTTCGATCCTAATGAAATGGATGATGATACTATTGGTTTTAATGACTCACAAGTCACTTATACTGCATTCATCCAGAATCACCATATTACCACCGAAACGGCAGTATCCGATGAAGAACATATTGCTTTTCTAGCGCTATGGCTTTCACGATGTGCCTTCTGTTCAAGATCTATTCAAGTCGCAAAGAGATATCTTTGCATGGCTAATCAGTTGCATGCTGGAAAAAAGCTCAACCTCAGCCAACTGCTTTTAGGGTCTCTTTATGAAAACCTCAGCGAAGCTGCAACCCTTACCAAAAATTTCAAATCCGGTAGTTTACTTTATGCTGGCCCTTTCTGGCTATTACAACTATGGCTTAATGCTACATTCGAAACTCACCTTCCCTTTCGAGGAAATGTCAATGAGGAGGATAGCAAAATCAAGAATCGAACTATAGAAGGGACCAGGTTAGCTTACCTAACTCCAAAAGAAGAAATTGGAAAGCTTCGTGAACACTTCTTGGCGTATTCGATGATGTTTGCCCGGCGTAACCTGTTCGATCCTTCTATGGCTCCCTTTGTACACAGAACAATAGGTCCTGAATGGTTTACTCGAAAATTTCCATCAACATCTCAGGATCAACAAACTGAGTCTATGGAAATTTGGGAAGCCTTCCTGACTCCAAGGTTATTATCCCATCGCCTTCGACCATCAAAGGGTCAATGCATTCTCATGTGCTATCAAC